>NW_026067918.1:9443132-9518598 GCF_014885135.2 Alexandromys fortis | reverse complement strand
ATATTTGGTTTTTCGAGACAGAGTTTCTCTGCATACCCCTGGCTGTCCTGGAATTCACTCTGCTGGCCTTGAACTCACAAAGATCTCCCTGCCTCTGCCTCCCAAGTACTGGGAATAAAGGCGCGTGACACATCGTCCAGCTATTTTAAATTCTTTATGTGTATGACGGTTTTGCCTACGTGTATGTAAGCACGCCATATGCATGCCTGGTGCCTGTGGAAGTCAGAAGGTGTTGGATGCCCCGAAACTATTACAGGTGGTTGTATGCCACCACGTGGGTGCTGGAACTGAGTCCAAATTCTCTGTGAGAGTAGATCATGCTCTTAACTGCTGAGCCGGCTAGCTAGCTTTTATTCATCTATTTTGAGACAGGACTTTTCTACATAGCCTTGTATACCCTGGGACTCACTGTGTAGACCAGACTAGCCTGGAACTCACAGGGATCCACCTGCCTCAGCCTCCCGAGTGCTGGGATTAAAGTTGTGCACCACCGCCACCCTTGGTCATTTTACTTCTTTATTTTGGGAGAAGGGCACACAGATATGCCAACTGTGTGGAGGTTGGAGGACAACTTGAGAGAGTTGGTGGGTCCTGGAGATCCAGCTCAGATCACCAGTCTTGACAGTCAGTGCCTTCACCTGCCGAGCCCTGTGCATGCACTTTGCACCGGTGCCCTGCACTGGTGGACAGCAGCAGGAGGCTTTGCCCCGATGGCAGAAGCAGTGGTCTCATACAGATGAGACGAGCCAGGAATCAGACAGGTTAGGAATCTTCCGATCACATGAGCAGGGAATGGGAGGAGCTCAGGCTTTCAGATCTGTGGGTCTGTCCATTTCGTGCGCCTTTCTTTTTTCTTCACGACGCCTCAGTAAGTCTCTCGCATACAGAGGAGCAAAAGAACGGTAGGAGCAGACAGGGCTTGAGAGACATCTACCCAAGATGAACAGGAGGCCTCGACGGGAGGGGCAAATGAACAGGAACTGAGACCGTGGGATTGCACCTGGGTCATGGCCAGACTAGTTAGAGAAGGACTCCTTCCCCACACACCCAGGAATTCCTTCCAAACTCTGGATAACACATTTATCTAGACGTCTAGTCAGGGAAATACAAAACAGGTATCACATGGGCTCTGTGATACAGGCTGCATAATGGAAGGATGCTGTCTCAGTCACTGTTCCATTGCTGTGAAGAGACACCACGACCAAGGCAACTTATAGAAGAAGACATTTAACTGGAGCTGCCTTACAGCTCCAGAGGCTTAGTCCATCATCATCATGGCAGGGCGTGTGGCGACAGGCAGGCAGACGGGTGTGGGGCTGAGAGCTTTACATCCTGATCTGTAGGCAGAGAGAGAGAAAAACCACTGGGCCCGGCCTGGGCTTTTGAAACTTCAAAGCCCACCTGTAGCACAGGTAATAAAAGCCCAGAGATAGACAATGGGGTTTGACCTGAAGATCTAACTTAGTCGGTAGAGCTTGAGATTCTTAATCTCAGGGCCATCGGTTGGGGCCCCATGTTGGGTGTCACCCACCCCCAGTGCACACCTCCTCCAACAAGGCCACACCTCCTAATCTTTCCCAAACAGTTCCACTAACTGGGACCCAAGCAACCAAACAAGCCTGTGAGGCCGTTCTCATTCAAACCATCGCAGACGACCTTCAACAGACTTACATGAAAGTAGAAAAACAAAGGCTAGGGAGATGGCTCAGGTGGTGAAAGTGACTGCCACAGAAGCATGAGGCCCTGAGTTTTAATCCTAGCACCCACAGGCCTGCAAACCCTGAGGATTCCTGGGGTTTGGTTAGCCCCCCAATCCAGCTGAGTCAGAGGGTATCAGTTTCAGGGAGAAACTCTGTCTGAAAAGCTAAGGAAGAGAGTAATAAAGGAAGCCAGCGCTGGTTACAGGCACATGCA
Organism: Alexandromys fortis; assembly: GCF_014885135.2. Lineage (NCBI taxonomy): Eukaryota > Metazoa > Chordata > Mammalia > Rodentia > Cricetidae > Alexandromys > Alexandromys fortis. The sequence goes on along the minus strand of NW_026067918.1, from coordinate 9,516,684 downwards.
TGGCTTTCCTCACTGCTGCTCTTTTGTTTTATTAACATGGGTGCTGAGGAGTCAGACTCAGGCGCTCACAATCGCACAGTAAGCTCTCTTCCTCACTGAGCCGTCTCTCCGCCTGCTAGTGATGTTTCTGGTCTGTTTGTATAACATCCAACCTTCATCAAGAGTTATCTGTGTCCAGGTACCAGTTTAAAGAGAAAAACAAGGAAGAAAAGTCTCAGGAGATGCTTCAAAAGGCAGCACTCCACAGACTCAACATAGAGCTGCCACTGAGACCTCGAGACAAGGAGATGACCCCTGTCAGGACAGGAGCTCTGGGCCTGAAGAATCAGGGCGGAATGGCAGCCAGAGGAGAGGGGGAGGAGAAGAGGAAAGATCAGGGCAAGGAAGAGCCTGCGGCAAAGACTCCTGTTCCAGAAAGTAGGGGCAGGACATTGGCAACTACAGGAGCAGTGCTGAAAGAGCAGAGGAAGAGGCCAAGGGCCACAACAGCTGTTCCAGCCAAGGAGAAGGCGGCCCAGGTCAACCCATCCCCGGCCTCTTTCCCACGACCCACCACCAAAAGAAGTCAAAGGCTGAAAGCCTCTGACTTCAAGTCTGAGCCTCGGTGGGATTTTGAGGAAGAATACAATTTGGATATGGGGGGCCTGCAGACGGTGAGTTGAGACCTCCTCATTTCCTCAACCTCCACACCCCGCCCCCATCCCAATTAGCCCCTTCCTCTAGGCTCAGCTGTCAGTTTTACCTTGGCCCACCCTGAGCTCGGCCCAGCACTGCTATTGGCCCAGCACTGCTGTTGGGTCATCCCTCCTTCCTATTACAGCCAATCAGGGAGGAGAAGGCAAGTCCAGAACCAGGTCTGGACCACTCAGCAAGGCGTGGGTGAAAAGGGTTTGTTTGCCTTGGAAGCCTTGAAGAAGGCCTGGGGCAGATCAGCAGTCTGTGGGGACAGAGTGAGGCAGTTCTGGCCTGTGGGACAAGAATCCTTATTCTATAATCGTGGGACTAATGGACAAGAAGACAGCCCTGTGCCCAGCTGTTGTCCCCCCACCCCCAGGAACATTGCCATCTCTGGAAAGCTGACTCTAGAACCTTCACTCTTCTCCAGGCTCAAGAAAAACTGTGGGCGCTCAACCCCATGTCACCTCCCTAAACTTTCTCCCCCCAGCCCAGGAGGGCAATATGGAAAACCAGTTTGTGGATACACACAGAACAGGATCATTGTCCCAACAGTACAGTGGGCATACCATGTGCGTCCTCAGACTTGTCAAGGTGTAGCTGGCTAGGGGCTCAGAGGGCCTGTTTTCCGGGGCCAAGGGGGACCGAGACTTGGAGAGTTAGACAGCCAGACACGGGGTTCAGAGTGAAAGAGGGAGGATGGCAGGAGCTTTCAAACTGTAATGCCCAGCCTCTGCCTGATGGTAGCCAGACTCTGGCTGATGGTGCCCAGTCCATCCTCTGGCTGATGGTAGCCAGCCTCTGGCTGATGGTGCCCAGCCCAGCTTCTGGCTGATGGTGCCCATGCAGCCTCTGGCTGATGACTTCCTGGGCCACTCCCTTGCCTGACACATCCTCCCGCACATAGACATGCCCAGACTCTCTGAAGATCAGGGCCTCCAAGTCACCGTGGCTAAAGAATATCTTTCTGCCCAACCTCACTCTCTTCCTGGACGGTGCCCACTTCACCCAGAGCGAGTGGGACCGTCTAGAGCACTTTGCACCGCCCTTTGGCTTCATGGAGCTCAATCAGTCCTGTGAGTCCTCACTTCAGGGCAGAGGGTGGCCGGCTCCTGTCTGGGGTCTGCTTCCTTCTGGGACTCTGAATGGAGCTCTGCTCTCTTCCAGTGGTCCAGAAGGTGGTGACCCGCTTCCCTCCGGTACCCCAGCAGCAGCTGCTCCTGGCCAGCCTCCCCTCGGGGAGCTCCAGGTGTATCACCTGTGCCGTGGTGGGCAACGGGGGCATCCTGAACGATTCGCACGTGGGCCAGGAGATAGACAGCCATGACTATGTTTTCCGGTATGTTCTCCTCCTCCAGCCTCGTGCCTGTTGACATGGACTATTATGGGAAAGCAGACAAGTGTCCCAATGCTTTTATTTAGAAAGTGGAGTGTCTCCAGACCCCGCCTTTCTGCCCCATCCCCTCTCACACCTCCACCATTTTCTCCCCTCCACCCCTGCCATCCACTTTGGTCTTTCCATATAGACTGAGTGGAGCCGTTATTAAAGGCTATGAACAGGATGTGGGGACCCGGACGTCCTTCTACGGCTTCACTGCCTTCTCCCTGGTCCAGTCAATCCTCATACTGGGCAGTCGGGGTTTCCAGCATGTGCCTCTGGGAAAGGTGAGAAGAGAGGAATGGGCGTGGCCACACAGCCTCCTGACGAGGGACTGACAGAGAGATGAATACCTTGTGTGTGGATGGAGCCTGGGTCGTCCTACGCTCTGCTCATATGAGGGCAAGAGCAGTGGGACCAGTCACTCAGGCCATGGCACAGCCAGGGGACAGTCTGGAACCAAGTGGGGCCACCCCCAGCCCATGGTCCCCAAAACTGTACAGCTGAACCACTTGCTGTCCTTGGTCTTCAGGATGTCAGGTACCTACACTTCCTGGAGGGCACTCGGGACTACGAGTGGCTAGAAGCGATGTTTTTGAACCAGACCATGGCAAAAACCAAACTTCACTGGTTCAGGTACCTCTTTCCTTCCTGACCCAAAGCCCAGGCCAGACTGAGAAGTCAGTGGCTGACTTCAAAAGACTGTCTCTGTGCCACCTGGAGATGGGATAGCGGTCACACCATGACCCTGTCTTGGCCCCAACAGGCCGGGTAAGAGAACAGGTCCTGAGTGATCCTTCCCTGATACAGGCACAGGCCCCAGGAAGCTTTCCGGGACGCCTTGGACATGGACAGATACCTATTGCTGCACCCAGACTTTATCCGTTACATGAAGAACAGGTGAGGTCTGAAAGCCCACGGAGGGGCTGTGTCCTCTCATCCTCGCTGTCTCCTGACAGTGAGTTTTTTTTTTTTTGAGCAGGTTTCTGAGGTCAAAGACCCTAAACACTGCCCGCTGGAGAATATACCGCCCCACCACTGGTGCCCTCTTGCTGCTGACGGCCCTTCATCTCTGTGACAAGGTGAGGCTGTGGAGCTCAGCTCAGGGGGTGGCTGAAAACCTCCAATGGGAATGGGGAGTGGGATGAGCATGCATGTGTCCCCGGGGAACCTGCATGCAGACCCCTGGGCACAGAACCCTGATAAAGGAGAAAGGGTCAGACTTCCCATGAGGGAAGCCCCAGGACACAGCCAGAGCTGTCCCAGCTCCTCCCCCATTCTCTATGCAGGTGAGTGCCTATGGCTTCATCACCCAGGGCCACAAGCGCTTCTCTGACCACTACTATGATAAGTCGTGGAAACGGCTGATCTTTTACATAAACCATGACTTCAGCTTAGAGAAGACAGTCTGGAAGCGGCTGCATGATGAAGGCATCATCCGGCTGTACCAGCGCCCAGAGCTCCCGGAAGAGAAGAACTGAGCAGCTCGGCTTCAGGAGTCTCCTGGATCGTACACCACAGGGTGTCAGGGTTCCTCAGCTGTCCCCACCCATCTCCCAGGACTCAAGCAGGCTCCAAGCCCTTGGAGAGTCCCAAGGAACAGCTGTGAGGAGCCCAAGGGTTGGGAGTCCTCTGGGAAGTCATTACTAGCTCAAAGCACACACATAGACACCAACAGTTCATTTCAGGTTACTTTTCAAATTCTGTCTTCAGGACTCTGGGACCTAAAATAACACTAAAACAAACAAACAAACACCCCAGCAACAGCAAAACCTTCTTTTAGACAAGATAGTGCAGGAGCGATTCCAGCCGACAGGGGGAGGCAGCGGAGCGCTAGAGCGCTCATTGCCTCTCTTTGTGGAGGGAAGAGGAGTCACATGACAAGTGTGAATGGGGGGGGGGTATTTGGCCTGCTTTGGAGTAATTTCTCTGGGCAGCGCTTCTGCAGAGCAGAGCCCAGGGCTCCAAAGTACAACCGGGTGCAGGGATGGGCAGGACGAAGTAGCCTAGAGCAATGCAAGCAGCGAGGGCTGCCGAGATGCAGCTGGGCAGGACAGGCAGCATTGCCCCAAAGTGGCCTCCAAGGAGGATGCCTGAAGGGTGCATCTGCCCGGGGTCGCTCCTTTCCCTGTGTCCTGTTCTGGACAGCTCTCCGACTAGCAGGTGGTTTTGGGAGAGGGTGCTGCGGCAACCACCCCCGCCACTTCTCAGGTCTGCAGAGCGACAGTTGCTGCCCCTGCTGCCCTGTCACCACAGCTCTGCAGGGGTGGTGTCCACATTTACCGAAGAGGAGAGAAGACTACACAGGTGCAGGAAAGTCCTTTGCCCAAGTTTGTCCCAAGTCCAAGTCGGCCCCAGGTCAACTCAGCCTAGTTTCGGCTCATTTAGTGGCTTCACTCTGCCTACATCGTACGGTCAACCCCTCTGGAGGAGCAGAGAGGACTGGGGTGCAAGCTTGCCCAGCAGGCACAACGTCTAGGCCCCAACCCAACACCGGAAAGAAAAGAAGTTTGGAGTAGTAATAATAACAACCAGGGCTACAGAGAAAGCTCAGCGGTTAAGAGCACAGGCTACTCTTCCCCAGGACCTGACTTTGGATCCCAGCACCCAGTTAGGCAGCCACAGCTGCTGGGAACTCCAGCCCCAGGGGATCCGCAGCCTCCTTCTGTGTTTTGTGGCACTTGCACTCACGTGTACATTCCCATACAAGGACACACGTGGACACACAATTAAAAAGATAAACCTTGGGGGGCTGGAGAGATGGCTCGGAGGTTTAGAGCACTTGACTACTCTTCCAGAGGTCCTGAGTTCAATTCCCAGAAACCACATGAGATTCATAGCTATCTACAATGAGATCTGTACCCTCTTCTGGTGTGGAGGCATACATGTAGGCAGAACACTGTAAACATAATAAATAAATCTTTAGAAAACAAAAATAAAAAATAAATCTGATGCAATATATGGACCTGCCTCAATAACCCCACATCAGATAGAAATCTGATCTCCAAAATATACAAAGAACTCAAGAAATTGGTCACTAAAAGAACACATAATTCGGCCGGGCGGTGGTGGCGCACGCCCTTAATCCCAGCACTCGGGAGGCAGAGGCAGGCGGATCTCTGTGAGTTCGAGACCAGCCTGGTCTACAGAGCTAGTTCCAGGACAGGCTCCAAAGCCACAGAGAAACCCTGTCTCGAAACAAACAAACAAACAAAACAAACAAACAAACAAAAAAGAACACAGAGTACAGATCTAAACAGAGAACTCTCAACAGAGGAATCTAAAATGGCTGAAAGACACTTAAGGAAATTTTCAACACCCTTAGTCATCAGAGAAATGCAAATCAAAACAACTCTGAGATTCCATCTTACACCTGTAAGAATGGCCAAGATCAAAAATACTGATGACAACTTATGCTGGAGAGGTTGTGGGAAAACGGGAACACTCCTGCATTGCTGGTGGGAAAGCAAGATGGTACCGCCTCTCTGGATGTCAGTGTGGCGATTTCTCAGAAAATTAGGAACAACCTTCCTCAAGACCCAGCAATACCACTTTTGGGTATATGTCTATAATGAGCATGGAAACAGAGTCCTCTGAATGAATAAATAAAGAAAAATCTGTAGTGTAGATAGAGCAGGAGAATAAGAATGAATGCAACTTGGTGTAGTATAAAAGCATTTCTTCTTGTGTGTGGTGTGGAAAATTACTAAGGTGAAATATTAAGAGAACATTTGCCCGCTGGAAGGCTGCCACACCCATCTGGCCCTGCCAGATTGGGGGCTGTACCCAGCAACCTTGGTAACAAAGTAATCTTGCCACACGAGAGGGACCCCCACCCTTCCGTGGCCAGTCGATTCTGATAACCTAGGACATCTGGTTATCAGAAGCGTAAATGAGAGGCAGTTTCAAACTGGCATAAAAAGAGAGGGCAGAGGCAGGGCACTTATCTCACTGCTCACAATGGCCTGGACATCAAGCCTTGTGGAAAGAGAGATCCTCTAAGCCTGCCTCCGAATAGCAAAAATTAAATGCCTAAACATTTAATGCTCTGTCTCCTGAGTACAGAGCTTCATCTCCCAAAAGCAGACATTTTATGCCTTGCATCCCAAATGCAAAGCCTCATTTCCTGAGAGTAAACATCAAAGGCCTGTCTCCCGAGAACAGACAAGACACTCTGTCTTCCTGATTGCAGACAGAACTCTCTGCCTTCCCGAGCACAGGCAGAATGCTTTTGCCTTCTGAGACCAGGCCACAGACTACATGGTCAAGAATTGATGTAGCACCTGATACCAGCCTGAGATCAGGACATCGAAACCTTATCTCGCGAGCTCAGACTCCTGGGTCAAGAGTTGAGCCTCGCTGTCCAGCCCCCAGTGCGGTCAGGCATCCAGCCTGAAGAAATTCAAAATCTGTTTTTAAGATGAAGAATACCAAGTCATATGACGCTATTTAATGCGTGCACAAAATGTTAAGAGAAGAGCAGAGATGTGTTAATACATACGCTAGTATATGGAATGTTAAAAGATATCTTAAAAGATAAGTGATAAGTTGTTTTAAGTTTAAGAAGTGTTTTATAGGTAATGGATAAGTTGTATTAAGGTTAAGAAGTGTTTTATGGATAAGTGATGTTAGGTTAAGGTTATGAATTGGTTTTATGTATTAGGTTTAGTAGGATTAATACTTGTGATATTGAAGTGCCTGTGTGTTGCCCATCATCAATCCCCTATGCCTATTAAGATTGTAAACCCCATTGATGCATTGGATATTGAAGTTGCTAGTAAAGAATCATCATAAAGACAATTCTCTTGCTTGGTCTGATCACTCATCGCTCTCTGAGGAGAAAGGTCCTCATAGTTACTACTCGCAAAGAACCTGGAGCTGAAGTCCCCCAGCTCGTAACAATATCCAAAAGATGCTCAATTGTGCCACGAGGACATGTGCTCAACTATGTTCATAGCAGCATTGTTTGTCATAGCCAGAACCTGGAAACAACCAAAGTGCCCCTCAACCGAAGAATGGATAAGTAAAGTGTTGTACATTTACACATTGGAGTACTACACAGCAGAAAAAAATAACGACAGCTTGAATTTTGCAGGAAAATGGGTGGAACTAGAAAACATTATTCTGAGTGAGGTAACCCAGACACAGAAAGACAATTATCACATGTACTCACTCATAGGTGGTTTTTAAACATAAAGCAAAGAACACCAGCCTACAAATCACAATCCCAGAGAACTTAGACAACAATGCGAACACTAAGAGAGACTTACATAGATCTAATCTCATGGGAAGTAGAAAGTAGAAAAAGACAAGATCTCCTGAGTAAATTGGGAGCATGGGACCTTGGGGGAAGGATTGTAGGGGGAGGGGAGAGGCAAGGAGGTGATCAGAGAAAAATGTAGAGCTCAATAAAAATCAACTAAAAATGAAGAAAAAACACAAAATAAAAAAGAGTGAAAACTAAATAAATAAATAAATGGACCTGTCAGCAAAATATTTATTATAAGACCTTGAAGCCTCATGCCTAGAAGGTGTGGTGGAGCCTGCTACATATAGGCATAGGAAGGTGCTGTACTGCCTGGTTTGTGTCTAACGACACAAGCTAGAGTCATCAGAGAAGAGGGACCATCAGCTGAGCAAATGCTAAAATGGGGCTGCACGCAAGCCTGTGGGGCATTTTCTTAATTAGTGAGTGACGTGAGAGAGGCCCAGCCCAGTGTGGGTGGTGTTGCCCCTGGGCTGCTGGTCCTGAGTTTTCTAATGAGTCAGGCTGAGCAAGCCATAGGAGCGAGTGAGACCCCTCCATGGCCTTTGCATCAGCTCCTGCCTCCAGGTTCCTGCCCTGTCTGCGTTCCTGTCCTGACCTCTTCGATAATGGCCAGTGATGTGGAAACAGAAGCCAAATAAACGTCCTCCCCATGCTCCATTTGGTCTTGGTGTTTCATCACCGCAGTAGTGCCCTGACCAAGACAGGTACTAGCCAGGGCTGGAGAGACGGCTCAGAGGTTAAGAGCACTGACTGCTCTTCCAGAGGACCTGGGTTTGAGTCTCAGTATACGCATGACAGTTCACAGACATCCGTTACTCTAGTTCCAGGGGATCCAATGTCCACTTCCGGCCTCCCGTCAAGTAAAGAACTGTTTTTTGTTATTGGAAAAGATGACTCAGCAAATAAACCTGTTAGTTCACACACACACACACACACACACACTAATTTATATACAGAGTGTAACTCCAACAGAAATGGCAAAATAAGTTATTTTCTAGAAAGAAAAGTGTCACTAAACTGACCACAGATGAATAAACAGGTAAGAAGAGTCAGGAAACTGAAACAGACACCCATCAGTGAGGTCTGATTCTCCCAGCTACCAAGGCATACTGTAACAGCCTGGCATACTAAACAGACTGGTCATGAGTTACGAACTGATAGAAGGACAGGAGACTGGAAGGCCAGAGAGAGTCCCAGGTAGCTGGGGAAATCACCCTACTTACTTGGTACTGAGGCAGAGGCAGGCAGATCTCTGTAAGTTTGAGGCCAGCCTGGTCTATATAACAAGCTGCAGGCCAGCCAGAACTACATAGTGAAACCTGTATCAGACAACAAAAGTTAAACATAGACGGTGGGAACATAAGGAACAACATTGCATGTCTGTAATCAAACAGTAGGGAAGCTGATGCAGTCTGTGAGTTTGAGGCCAGCCTCAAAGAAAGAGCAAAACTATGTCTCAAAACCAATCCATCAGTCTGTAAATAAATAAATAAACGGGTGCAACAAAGCACTGGATGACTGGAACCTTTAAGACTTAAAATACTACACAAGGCACAGGTGGTGGTGGCGCACGCCTTTAATCCCAGTACTCAGGAGGCTTAGGTAGGTGAATCTCTGTGAGTTCGAGGCCAGCCTGGACTACAGAGCAATTTCCAGGAAAGCCAGGGTTATGATATGGGATGTCCTTCCATATAAGTGTTGCTTTATTGGTTGGTGAATAAAGTCGTTTTGATCAATGACTTAGCAGAGTGAAGCCAGGCAGGAAATTCGAACAGAGATAAAGAGAAAGAGTGGGCGGAGTCAGGGAGACACCAGGTAGCTGCCAAAGGAGAGGATAGGCTGGAACCTTAGAAACATTAGCGGTAGGCCACAATCTCCTGCCAATACACAAATTGATAGAAATGAATTAATTTAAGATGTAAGAGCTAGGTAAGAATAAACTATAATCATTGGCCAAATAGTGTTGTAATTAATATAGTTTCTGTGTGATTATTCGGGTCTAGGCAGTAAGGAAATGAACAAGCAGTCTTCTACTACAGGTGCTACACAGAGAAACCCTGTCTTTAGAAAACAAAACAAAGGAAAAACTACATAAGGGCCTGGAGAGGTGGTCCATCAGTTAAGACACTTGCTGCTCTGGCAGAGGACTCAAGTTTGGGTACTAGTGCCCGTGTTGGATGTCTCAAAACATCTGCCTGTAACATCCAACACCCTCTTTTGTCTGTTAAGGGCACTGAACACACATGGTGCACATACAAATATACACATGAATAAAAGTAAACAAATTTTAATTAAAAGCTATCCATTTAAAAAAATAAATTAGGGCTGGAGAGATGGCTCAGTGGTTAAGAGCATTGCCTGCTGTTCCAGAGGTCCTGAGTTCAATTCCCAGCAACCACATGGTGGCTCACAACCATCTGTAATGAGGTCTGGTGCCCTCTTCTGGCCTGTAGGCATATACACAGAATATTCTATACATAATAAATAAATAAATACATACATACATACATACATAAATGTTTAAGAAAAAATAAAAAATAAAAAAATAAATTAAAAATACCATATAGAGGGGAATAAAGTGGAGATAACAGGGTTTATGCGCTAATAACATGGTCCTCCAGTTTCCTTCAGAATCTGGTCTTAAATTTTTTTGTTTGCTTGCTTGCTTGTTTGTTTCCTTGAGACAAGGTCTCTCCATACAGCCCTAGCTGTCCTGGAACTCACTCTGTATACCAGGCTCGCCTCAAACTCACAGGGATTCACCTGCCTCTGCCTCCCGAGTGCTGGGATTAAAGGTGTGCACGACACAACAGGTCACTTTTAAGTTCTTTTATCTATGAGATTAAAAACCTACTAAGAGGACCCTGGATTCCCTGGTAAACTATGGTGCTGAGTGAAGATATCAACATGAGTTGTGATTTTAGATGAAAGACAGAGAATTAGATGTGTTTTTTTCCAAGACGGTGTTTCTCTGTTTTACCCTGAGTGTCCTGGAACCCTGCCTAAAGAAAACAAACAGAAAAATTATATGTGTATGTATATTCATGTGTATATTCATATATATGTACATTCATGCAAGTATATGTTGGTGTGTATATACTTATGTGTGTATATGTATTCGTGTGTGTGTATATTCGTGTGCATGTGTATATAAATTTATCCTATGATTCTATCTAGATCTATCTATCTATCTATCTATCTATCTATCTATCTATCTATCTATCTGAGCTGAGTGAGGAAAGAATCACTGGAATCCTCCTGAGGCAGAGAAGGCAGACTCTAGGACAATGACCAATGGCTTATTCTCCCACCACCGACTTCCTACCCATAAACCTACAATTTTCTGGGAATCTCACCAGAAACTCCATTTACAGGAAAGCACATATATTAAACCTGTCATACAACCCCAGTTGCTTCTAGTGTGAGTTTCTCAGATTGTAAATTCATCCAAGGCATCTCAGGGAAGAAAGTCGAGGCAGAAAGAAGGGTGGGGTCCCCAGATACCCAATGAGCAATGGAATTTCAAAAGCCTTCATAATCTTGGCATGGTTCCTGCTATGACCCTCGAAGGGACCCCACTCACTCTCTGTGCTTTCTCTTAACCCTCATGCGCAAACCTGTATTGAAACAGATTTTTAATATATGTATTTTGAATTATGTGTGAGTGCAATGGCCTGAGGAGGCCAGAAGAGGGCATCAGATGTCCTGAGGAGGAGGAATAGGAGGTTGTGAGACACCCGGGGTGTGCTCTGGGAACCAAACTCAGGCCTTCTCCTCAGCCCTGAATTAGCTTTAACGAAACTTTCAACTCTGCCTCGCTCAACCAGCCAGGCCTGAAATTCCTTCCAGTTTCGATCCATGAATCCCACTTTGTCCCGAGTAAAGGTCCCTAAAATCTAAGACACCGGATCTCAACCTTCCTAAAGCTGCGACCCTTTAATACAGTCCCTAATGTTGTGGTGACCCCAACCATAAAATTATTTTTGTTTCTACTTCTTAACTGCAATTTTACTACTGTTATGAATTGTAATGTAAACACTTTTGGAGAGAGAGGTTTGTCAAGGGGGTTGTGACCCACAGGTTGTGACCCACAGGTCTAAGAGAACTCAGGCTGCTGAGGGTGACTGAGTGGAGTCGCATCTCTGTCAGTTCTCTAGAAACATTAGCAGTCTCTGGACGCCACTTAAACCATCAAAGTATTTATTTAGGGCATCTGAGATTCCGCACTGAACAAGCTCACCTGACCCTGGAGCAGGCAGCTGGTGAGCTTCATTCAGCCGACTGGTGCCAATCTGAACTGTTTCCGAGGCAGGAGTCAAGTGTGTTCCAGTGCTAGCATGATGTGAAAAGGGACCAAAAATGGTGCAAAACTTAAGGTCCTGCTGGATTTGTTTCTGCCCTCCCCTCTGGTTCTCCAAAGATTAAATTCAATATGTTTGAGCTGTCTGATAGGTAACTTAAACTGATGTCCAAAAAGCAGTTTGTCAGTGAAGATGAATCCTTTAAAAATTTGGTGGGTTTAAAAAAATGTGTTTGATCCACTCTTCCCAATTTAGTGTGTGCATGCATGTGTGTGTGTGCGCGCGCGCGTGTGTGCGTGCGCGTGTGTGTGCGTGCGCGTGTGTGTGCGCGTGCGCCCATGTGGTACCTGTGTGGCAGCTAAAGGAAAGCCTGAGGGAGTCAGCTCTCTCCAGGTTGTGAGTGCCCTCAACCCTCAGAGCCATTCCAATGGTAATTTAGTCCTTTAAAATCAAAAGGTGAGAGGGGGGAGGCAGGGGAGAGGGAGGAGGAGAGAGAAGAGGGAGGGAGGAGGGGGGAGGAGAGGAAGAAAGAAGAGGGAGAAGGAGGAGACCGAGGAGGAGAGAGACAAGGAGGACGGGGAGAAAGGAGGAGGAAAGAAGGGGAGAGGGAGGAGGAGAGGGAGAAGGGAGGAGGATGTAGAAAGGGAAGAGGTGGGAGCCGGGAGGGAAAATGCAACAGCAGTCCAGGAACCTGGGAAGGAGACTCTGCCACCCAAATCAAAATGACCTGAGGGTGAGAATAAGTGGTGTCAAGGGGTGAATTTTCACAAAATAAGACCCACCGGATGCCAATGTAAACACAGAAAGACAACCATCAACAAAGAACTGCAGGGGACCTAGAGACCGGAAGTCACGGCTTCACACCTACCCAGTGGCTTACACATTCACGCAGGAATCCTTGCTAGACAGAAATGCTTACCACACAGCCATCTCCCGGGAAATACTTTGCGATGCCCTTGGCCCTTGGAGACAGTCGAGCATGGGGCTTGGAGAGGCAGCTGGGTGGTTAAGAGCACTGACTGCTGTTCCAAAGGACCCAGGTTCAGTTCTCGGCACCCACATGGTGGTTCATGGACCATGACCCCGGAAGGTCCGATGCCCTCTCTGGCTTCCGTGGGCACCTGCGTTCCTGTGGCTCATTGACCGTACACTCACACGTATATGCATGCATAAAAAAATAAATAAAAAATAAATCTTAAAAAGAAAGAAAGAAAAACTGAATTTCCAAGAGGAGTCCCAAGTGGCTAACTGGGCCTAGGTTCAACATGGAGCCTGGTGGCCATTTGATGCCTGGTGGGGTCACGTCTCTGCTCCGTATTCCTGGAATAACCACAAGTTGAGCCCTTGCAGTCGTTGCCTGGGTACGTTCCTGTCTCAGCTGCCAAGATAAACAGGCTCTGGAAAGTTCTATTTTGTCATGAGGACCTGACCTGTTATGACCTGCAGCCAGCCAATCAGGACTGACTATCTGCTACTTGTTGACACCCCTCATTTACATAGCTGACCCGTGCCAGGACTACAGCAGCCCGCTCCTCTTTGTTCCTACAGACTACTCTTGTTTTCTTTGGGAGATGGCTACCCCTGATTTGTAGACTATTTCTCAAAACTCCCCTCCTTCCCTTTGTTTGTGCGCGTGTCCATGTGTTAAGTGCGTCTGGTACACTCGATGCTTAGGACCAACCATACAGAACTCGGGCTCTAGTGGACCTGGCGCTCTCTTCGCGTTTCTGAGGACACCGGGCGCTCATGCACTGCACGTACATACAGGAACGCAACTACTCATCTAAAAATAAACAAATCTTTTTTTTTAAGAGTCCGGGTATTAAACACAAAAGCTGAAAGTGACCAGGATTTTAAACAAGAGAACTGAGATGGATGAGTTCTGAGGGATGACGCCAAGGTTGTACCCACACACACAAACACACAGACACACACAAACACACAGACACACACAAACACACAGACACACACAAACACACAGACACACACACACAAACACACACTCACACTGCTGTCTAAGGGGCCAGCCTCCAGCAGCACAGGGCTTTGAAAGGAATCTATGGAGTCCCTGTAAGCTAGGACTTTTCTATCTGAAGGGGTTTGGGGAAAAAGACACTAACACTCTCTTGATGACTTTTTTCTTTATTCTCTGTTCTTTCTTACTATATACTTTTATACCCCAGCAAAGGTTTTCAGGCAATATAGAAATTACAATCTGGTTTCTTTCTGTTTTTTTTTTCCTTTTTTTTTTTTTTAAAGATTTATTTATTATGTATGCCTGCAGGCCAGAAGAGGGCACCAGATCTCATTATAGCTGGCTGTGAGGCACCATGTGGTTTCTGGGACTTGAACTCAGGACCTCTGGAAGAGCTGCCAGTGCTCCTGACCTCTGAGCCGTCTCTCCAGGCCCTCCATTCTGTTTTTCAGGTCAATGATTACAAGGAATACAAAACAAACAGTAAAAACACCGTGTTTTCCATCTCCCTCACATGGTTAAGCCTTTTACATATTACAGGTGAAAATCAAATTGCCCCAAGAACCCACGGCCATTCATACCAAGCAACTTGTTGCAGATTAACAGTGTTGGCAAGCAAGGAATTATTCTCAGGTCTTTACTGGCAGGCTGGATTTTGTAGTTATAAAGAAAGGACTAATTATTTATTACTTATCTTGAAAGGTAATCTTATAAGGAATCTTAAAGGAACCACAAACGTAAACCTTAATATGTGAAAAAGAACCAGTTAGCCGTACTTTAAATCTTTAGGGGCCCATATTCATCCATTAACGGCTTTTATATATCAGGAGATTGAGGGCAGAATGGTATAAGGAATTAATCATCACCTTTGGTCAGCACCAAATCTAGCAAGAAAGGCTCAGCCGATGATAAATGGGCTGCTTTGTTCTTGTTCCCTGACCTTAACGAGTTCGGCTTTCAACGACGTGCTTTTCCACTCTAGATTGTCTTTTTGGTTTCATTTTTCACCTCAAAGCTATTTAACAAAAGCATCTTAGTCTGACTTCATTATTTTCAAAGCTTTGTTTCAGCTGCGATGCACTCAGACCTGTGAACACATCTCCCAACGTTAAGGTTAAAAGAATTTAAATAAGCTGGGGACTACTGGGGGACTCAATTGTTAATCATTAATTTGAGCTACAATCCATGCAGCTCCTTAGGTGAAACTCACAGGCTCTGGCAGTGAAACAAATCTTGTATTTATTTTCATTCATCAAAATTCTGTATAAGCTACCATTATTATTATCAGTTAGACAGTTCAGCTTGGAGAAGAATCGCCTTCTTGAAAATCCACAGATAAAAATACCCAGTAGAGTGTGATGTATCCAAGAGATAAACACTCAACATTACAGGCAGTAGAGATCGACCCCACATCCACTCAGGCCGTGCTGGATACGGGAGACAAGGCAGTGATATGCGTGTGAAGGCATAGATAGCCAAAGCAAAGGACGTTCTGGGGTCTGGGGTCCTGTGAACTTGCCTAAACGAGATTCACCCACCAGAGAGTTTCCTCCTGGTGGGCTGACACCTTGAACCTCAATTGATACCTGCTGTTCCTCTGACATGGCCACACACACACACGCGCGCACACACACACACGCGCGCACACACACACACGCGCACGCGCGCACACACACACACAATTCATACACACTAAATTGGTAGGAGGGTAATCAAACACATTTTTAAAACCCACCAATTTTTTTAAAGGGTTCATCGTCACTGACAAACTGCTTTTTGGACATCAGTTTAAGTTACCTATCAGACAGCTCAGGCATATTGAATTTAATCTTTGGAGAACCAGAGGGGAGGGCAGAAACAAATCCAGCAGGACCTTAAGTTTTGCACCATTTTTGGTCCCTTTTCACATCATGCTAGCACTGGAACACACTTGACTCCTGCCTCGGAAACAGTTCAGATTGGCACCAGTCGGCTGAATGAATCTCACCAGCTGCCTGCCCGCGGAGTCCAGGTAAGATTCTTCAGTGCAGAATCTCAGATGCCCTAAATAAATACTTTGATGGTTTAAGTGGCGTCCAGAGACTGCTAATGTCTCTAGAGAACTGACAGAGAGAGATGCGACTCCACTCAGTCACCCTCAGCAGCCTGAGCTCTCTTAGACCTGTGGCTCTCAACCTGTGGGTCACAACCCCCTTGACAAACCTCTCTCTCCAAAAGTGTTTACATTACAATCCCTAACAGTAGCAAAATCACCTAAGCTAGGTTGAGTTGACCTGGGGCCGACTTGGACTTGGGACCAACTTGGGCAAAGGACTTTCCTGCACCTGTGTAGTCTTCTCTCCTCTTCGGTGAATGTGGACACCACCCCCGCAGAGCTGTGGTGACAGGGCAGCAGGGGCAGCAACTGTCGCTCTGCAAACCTGAGAAGTGGCGGGGGTGGTTGCCGCAGCACCCTCTCCCAAAACCACCTGCTAGTCGGAGAGCTGTCCAGAACAGGACACAGGGAAAGGAGCGACCCCGGGCAGATGCACCCTTCAGGCATCCTCTTTGGAGGCTACCTCGGTGTGGGGTTAAGCCAGCCCCCCTTAGGGGGCGTGCTTACCTCGCGCGAAGGTTTACTTATAAATCGGGCACGCCCATTCCGGCTTCCTGTCCTCCGCGGAACGGTGTTTCTGTGAGTCTAATTTCCCCATTAAAGCTGTGTATAGATTCTTTACAATCTGTCTGCATTAATTTATGCCGTTACACCTCGGGGCAATGCTGCCTGTCCTGCCCAGCTGCATCTCGGGCAGCCCTCGCTGCTTGCATTGCTCTAGGCCACTTCGTTCTGCCCAGCCCTGCACCCGGTTGTACTTTGGAGCCCTGGGCTCTGCTCTGCAGAAGCGCTGACAGAGAAATTACTCCATGAGGCTCTATCCATTAAAAACTTTCCCCAAGTCACACTTGTCATGTGAGTCCTCTTCCCTCCACAAGGAGAAGCAATGAGTGTCCACTGGAGACGCTACTGCCCTATCTAAGCAAATCCCAGACCTTTTGGTACCCTACTGGGCATTAAGTCTAAAAGAACGTTGTATTGTTTGTGGATATTTTGTTTGCTAGTTTGTTTTGTTTGTGTTTTCATTTCATTTTGTTTTGTCCAATTCACTACCGAGAGCCCCAATTAGTGTTATTTTAGGTCCCAGAGCCAAAAATCTTGAAAACAGAATTTGAAAAGTAACCTGAAATGAACTGTTGGTGTCTATGTGTGTGCTTTGAGCTAGTAATGACTTCCCAGAGGACTCCCAGCCCTCGGGCTCATCACAGCTGTTCCTTGGGACAGCTTGAGTCCTGGGAGATGGGTGGGGACAGCTGTGGAACCCTGACACCCTGTGGTGTACGATCCAGGAGACTCCTGAAGCCGAGCTGCTCAGTTCTTCTCTTCCGGGAGCTCTGGGCGCTGGTACAGCCAGATGATGCCTTCATCATGCAGCCGCTTCCAGACTGTCTTCTCTAAGTTGAAGTCATGGTTTATGTAAAAGATCAGCCGTTTCCACGACTTATCATAGTAGTGGTCAGAGAAGCGCTCATGGCCCTGGGTGATGAAGCCATAGGCACTCACCTGCATAGAGAATGGGAGAGGAGCTGGAACAGCTCTGGCGGTGTCCTGGGGCTTCCCTCATGGGAAGTCTGACCCTTTCTCCTTTATCAGGGTTCTGTGCCCAGGGGTCTGCATGCAGGTTCCCCGGGGACACATGCATGCTCATCCCACTCCCCATTCCCATTGGAGGTTTTCAGCCACCCCCTGAGCTGAGCTCCACAGCCTCACCTTGTCACAGAGATGAAGGGCCGTCAGCAGCAAGAGGGCACCAGTGGTGGGGCGGTATATTCTCCAGTGGGCAGTGTTTAGGGTCTTTGACCTCAGAAACCTGCTCAAAATTTTTTTTTCTCTCTGTCAGGAGACAGCGAGGATGAGAGGTCACAGCCCCTCCGTGGGCTTTCAGTCCTCACCTGTTCTTCATGTAACGGATAAAGTCTGGGTGCAGCAATAGGTATCTGTCCATGTCCAAGGCGTCCCGGAAAGCTTCCTGGGGCCTGTGCCTGTATCAGGGAAGGATCACTCAGGACCTGTTCTCTTACCCGGCCTTTTGGGGCCAAGACAGGGTCATGGTGTGACCGCTATCCCATCTCCAGGTGGCACAGAGACAGTCTTTTGAAGTCAGCCACTGACTTCTCAGTCTGGCCTGGGCTTTGGGTCAGGAAGGTAAGAGGTACCTGAACCAGTGAAGTTTGGTTTTTGCCATGGTCTGGTTCAAAAACATCGCTTCTAGCCACTCGTAGTCCCGAGTGCCCTCCAGGAAGTGTAGGTACCTGACATCCTGAAGACCAAGGACAGCAAGTGGTTCTGCTGTACTGTTTTGGGGACCATGGGCTGGGGGTGGCCCCACTTGGTTCCAGACTGTCCCCTGGCTGTGCCATGGCCTGAGTGACTGGTCCCACTGCTCTTGCCCTCATATGAGCAGAGCGTAGGACGACCCAGGCTCCATCCACACACAAGGTATTCATCTCTCTGTCAGTCCCTCGTCAGGAGGCTGTGTGGCCACGCCCATTCCTCTCTTCTCACCTTTCCCAGAGGCACATGCTGGAAACCCCGACTGCCCAGTATGAGGATTGACTGGACCAGGGAGAAGGCAGTGAAGCCGTAGAAGGACGTCCGGGTCCCCACATCCTGTTCATAGCCTTTAATAACGGCTCCACTCAGTCTATATGGAAAGACCAAAGTGGATGGCAGGGGTGGAGGGGAGAAAATGGTGGAGGTGTGAGAGGGGATGGGGCAGAAAGGCGGGGTCTGGAGACACTCCACTTTCTAAATAAAAGCATTGGGACACTTGTCTGCTTTCCCATAATAGTCCATGTCAACAGGCACGAGGCTGGAGGTGGAGAACATACCGGAAAACATAGTCATGGCTGTCTATCTCCTGGCCCACGTGCGAATCGTTCAGGATGCCCCCGTTGCCCACCACGGCACAGGTGATACACCTGGAGCTCCCCGAGGGGAGGCTGGCCAGGAGCAGCTGCTGCTGGGGTACCGGAGGGAAGCGGGTCACCACCTTCTGGACCACTGGAAGAGAGCAGAGCTCCATTCAGAGTCCCAGAAGGAAGCAGACCCCAGACAGGAGCCGGCCACCCTCTGCCCTGAAGTGAGGACTCACAGGACTGATTGAGCTCCATGAAGCCAAAGGGCGGTGCAAAGTGCTCTAGACGGTCCCACTCGCTCTGGGTGAAGTGGGCACCGTCCAGGAAGAGAGTGAGGTTGGGCAGAAAGATATTCTTTAGCCACGGTGACTTGGAGGCCCTGATCTTCAGAGAGTCTGGGCATGTCTATGTGCGGGAGGATGTGTCAGGCAAGGGAGGGGCACAGAAAATTCATCAGCCAGAGGCTGGACTGGGCATTACAGTCCTGCCCATCCTTCCTCTTTCACTCTGAACCCCGTGTCTGGCTGTCTAACTCTCCAAGTCTCGGTCCCCTTTGGGCCCGGAATACAGGCCCACTGAGCCCCTAGCCAGCTACACCTTGGCAAGTCTGAGGACGCACATGGTATGCCCACTGTACTGTTGGGACAATGATCCTGTTCTGTGTGTATCCACAAACAGGTTTTCCATATTGCCCTCCTGGGCCGGGGGGAGAAAGTTTAGGGAGGTGACATGGGGTTGAGTGCCCACAGTTTTTCTTGAGCCTGGAGGAGAGTGAAGGTTCTAGAGTCAGCTTTCCAGAGACAGCTGTGTTCCTCAGGGGGGGGGCAGCAGCTGGGCACAAGTCTGTCTTCTTGTCCGTTAGTCCCATAACCATAGAATAAGGATTCTTGTCCAAAGGCCAGAACTGGCCACACTCTGTCCCCACAGACTGCTGATCTGCCCCAGGCCTTCTTCAAGGCTTCCAAGGCAAACAAACCCTTTTCACCCACCCCCTGCTGACTGGTCCAGACCTTGTATGGAATTGCCTTCTCCTCCCTGATTGGCTGTCATAAGAAGGATGGTCCAACTAAGCAGTGCTGGGCTTAGCTCAGGGTGGGCCAAGGTAAAACTGACAGCTGAGCCTAGAGGAAGGAGCTGGTTGGGATGGGGGCGGGGTGTGGAAGTTGAGGAAGTGAGGAGGTCCCAACTCACCGGTTGCAGGCCCCCCACATCCAAATTGTATTCTTCCTCAAAATCCCACCGAGGCTCAGACTTGAAGTCAGAGGCTTTCAGCCTTTGACTTCTTTTGGTGGTGGGTCGTGGGAAAGAGGCCGGGGATGGGTTGACCTGGGCCGCCTTCTCCTTGGCTGGAACAGCTGCTGTGGCCCTTGGTCTCTTCCTCTGCTTTGTCAACACTGTTTCTGTAGTTGCCAATATTTTGTCCCAACTTTCTGGAACAGGAGTCTTTGCCCCAGGCTCTTCCTCGCTCTGATCCTTCTTCTCCTCCCCCTCTCCTGTGGCTGCCACACTGTTCTGATTCTTCAGGCCCAGATCTCCTGTCTTGACAGAGGTCATCTCCTTATCTTGAGGTCTTGTACACTGACTCCTGGACACAGATAACTCTTGATGAAGGTTGGATGTTATACAAACTGACCAGAAACATCCCCAGCAGGCAGAGAGACGGCTCAGTGAGGAAGAGAGCTTACTGTGCAATTGTGAGCGCCTGAGTTTGTCTCCTCAGCACCCATGTTAATAAAACAAAAGAGCAGCAGTGAGGAAAGCCGTGCATGTGCCTGTAACCAGCACTGGCTTCCTTTATTACTCTCCTCCTTAGCTTTTGAGACAGAGTTTCTCCCTGAAACTGATACCCTCTGACTCAGCTGGATATGGGAACAACCAATCCCCAGGACTCCTCTGGGATTGCAGGCTGGTGCCTGTGGTTGCTAGAACCTGAACTCAGGATGCTTATGTGGCAATCACCTTACCATCTGAGTCATCTCCCCAGGTTCTGATTTCTACTCTTATGCAAGCCTGTTGAGCATCTCTGATGGTTTGAATGAGAATGGCTCCCAAAGGCTCTTATGTGTGCATGCTCGGTTCCCATTCAGTGAAACTGTTTGGGAAGGATTAGTTCTGAGAGCTGAGAGTAGACAGCTGGTGGCCGCTAGTGTTCAGCAGGCTGACCCACCAGACAAAAGGCTCTCTGGTAAGGTTGTGGAGTTACTGACTGACTGTAAATAGCCAGTTGCTTCTCTCTGCAATTTCTCTCATGTGCCACTTCTTCCCTAAGAACTGTGCTTCTTTACTAAGAACTGCATTTCTTCCCTAAGAACTGCTATGGGTGTTGTTTTTTTTTCCCCCTTTTCTGTGTGTTTATCTCGTGAAAACATTCCATCTTCTGGGCACACATATAGCTGTGGATGGTCAGGAACATGATTCCTGCCTAATTGTATTGTTCTGACGAATAGAAATAATACTAGGATATTTTTCACTGCTCAGACTGGAATAAGAAAGTAATAGCATTCTCAGTCACAGAGACAGATTATTTTAGACTTAGGAACAAATTCAAAGCAAACTGGTTGCCCCTGGAGACGAATACACATGGACAAATTCCCAGGTGTTTATTGCTGATTCAAGGTCAGGCATGAAGCATCTTTGGTAGACTTGACCCTCTATGGTAATTGACTTTCTGCACATAACCCGACCTCAAGATTCAGCCAGCTGTTTATTGTTTAAGTCCTGAGTTTCAGTGTCACTTTCTGTCTGGGAACCCAGAGAACCCTAACAGCTTAGGCTACACACACAATCAAGCGTCACTCATTGGCCAGTCCATGTGACCTCCCTGATTTTAGAGAAACTATGCGACTTATCTTGTGTTATGGGAAAGGGTCTGGCCATGAACATGTAGCGTATGATTGTTCAGATTTTGGCTGTGAAAGAAGGCTGCTGTGGAGAGCTGTGCAGAGAGCTGCCCTGTGTGCAGAGTATGAGTGAGTGAGTGTGTGTGTGTGTGTGTGTGTGTGTGTGTGTGCTAGGTGAGAGAGAGAAGTAAGAGATGAAGAAACATGAGAGAAATGAGAGAGAGTGAGCAAGTAAAGAGTGAGCGATGTGGAAGTGTGAGTGTGTGTGTGTGTGAGTGTGTGTGTGTGCCAAGTGTGAGAGAGAGAAGTCTAAGAGATGAAGAAGCATGAGCGAAATGAGAGAGAGTGAGCGAGGAAAGAGTGAGTGACACAGGAGAAGTGTGTGTATGTGAGAGAGAGTGTGTATGAGTGTGTGTGTGTGTGTATGTGTGTGTGAGTGTGTGTGTGTGTGCCAGGTGAGAGAGAGAGAGAGAATTCTAAGGATGAGGAAGCATGAGAGAAGTGAGAGTGAGTGAACAAGGAAAGACTGAGTGACATAGGAGAAGTGTGTGTGTGTGTAAGTGTGAGTAAGAGGAGCTGTTGAAGGAACTCTGTAAAGTGCTGTGTGATGAACGAGCTATGTAAACAAAATGTATAACTGTGACTATGTGGAGATATTGTAGCTGTGTCGAGACACATTCTCAGAGAGCATTTTAAAGGTGAAGTAAAAGAGAAAGCTACCATCAGAAAGCATGTGTGCTTCCTTATTTTTCCCTCTCAGAAAAAGTCTAGTCCTCAGATAGATAAGAATTGTTCCTAAGCCCTTGGTATCTGAGACATTTCTTTTTGCTCCCCTGGAACTGTCGTGGGAGCTGGCCTTCCCTGGGCTGCTGTAGATTAGGAGGTGGGGCCTTGTTGGACAACGTGTCACTGGAGATAGATTTGAAGTTTCAAAACCTAAGCCTGGCCCAGTGTCTCTCGCGCGCTCTCTCTCTGCCTACAGATCAGAATGTATAGCTCTCAGCCCCACACCCGTCTGTCTGCCTGTTGCCACACTCCCTGCAATGATGATGATGATGGACTAAGCCTCTGCAGCTGTAAGCCAGCCCCAATTAAATGTTTTCTTCTGTGAGTTGCCTTGGTCATGGTGTCTCTTCACAGCAATGGAATAGTAACTGAAACAGCAGCCTTCCATTGTGTAGCTGACATTAGCTGTCCTGTAAGACAGAGAAAGCTCTGCCTCTAACCAGGTTTTCACCAGAAACAAATATCTGAAGCCCCATTTCTTCAGCATGTTTTCTGAGACAAGGTTTCTTTGTGTACCCCTGGGTGCCCTGGAACTGGCTCTGTAAACCAGGGTGGCCTTGAACTCAGAGATCTGCCTGCCTCTGCCTCCTGAGTGCTAGGATTAAAGGTGTACGCCATCACTGGCTGGCTTATTCATGTTAATGCTCATCTTTTCTATTCCTGGCCTCAGCACTTAGGAAGCTAATTCAGGAAGATCAAGAGGTCAAAGCCAGGGGCTGGAGAGATGATGGCTCAGAGGTTAAGAGCACTAGCTGCTCTTCCAGGGGACCCAGGTTCAATTTCCAGCACCCACATGGTAGCTCACAACAATCTACAATGAGATCTGATGCCCTCTTCTTGTCTGCAGGCACACATGCAGGCAGAATACTGTATACATAATAAATAAATAAATACATACATACATACATACATTTTTTTAAAAAAAAAAAAAAGAGTTCAAAGTCATGGTGAGTTCTAGGCGATCCTGGGCTATGTTCAGATCCTACTTAAAACAAACAATGAATTCCACTGTAAGAAACCAATTTGGTATCAAATTGTTTTCAAATGTTAAGAGGAGCAAAACCAGCAGGCGGTGGTGGCAGATACCTTTAATCCCAGTACGCAGGAGGCAGAGGCCAGCCTGGTCTACAGAGCAAGTTCCAGGACAGCCAGGGCTACAAGTTGAAACCCTGTCTCAAAAACAAACAAACAAACAGAGTGGTAATACCAGAAAAGCTTTTTCACTGAGCCTGAGAAGAGAGTCTTACTGTGAGAGACGTGTTTAATGTTCTAGAAGTTCTTGTGGAGGTCTTCAATTGGGGCACAGATTTGACAGGTCCCCCTCATCCCACCAATAGGAGGTCTTACACTCTACTGCCTCCCTCTCAGGATGAGAATGCCTCTGAGACACGGGACATACACAGACTAAGTCTTTGCTGCGGGTCAAGGAGAACGGCCTTGAGAGCAGGTCCTTCTCCAGCTGCCCTTTTTCTCACCAGCCTTGGGGACAACCTGTCTCGTACTGTGTGTGCCGTCTGCAGATGCAGTACCTGAGTTCCCAGCTCCTGCCTGCCTTCTCCTACAACCCTCCTGGTATCCGGGCACCTTTGGTCACCACCGTCACCTCCATTTTCATCTCTTTCAGGTTCTGACACTGGCTTTCCTTCTAGAGGTACTTCAAACAACTACTGACATTAGCACCCCATGTGGATCTATAGGTGACTTGGAGGTCCCCAGGCCTTTGCTTTTTCTGGGACTCACAGGGTTGGCTCCTTACCTGGAAGGCTTCATGCTGGAGTCCTTAATGAAGGAGGGCAGAATAAAGAGCAAGGTTAGCACAGCCAAAATCAGGACACCCTGAGTCCAACGTGTACTCCTACAACAGTTTGTCATGGTGCATTGGCTGGTTCCAAGAAGCATGTCCTGGGGCTTGCTGTAGAAATCTGATTGTCCCCTTGCTCCGGTGTGCTGACCAGGAAGAGCAGTACTTCAGCTTTACGCTGAGGTGCTCTGGAGATCAGGAGAGAGAGAGGAAGGGTGGAGTATGCTTTAAGCTGGCATGGATTGGAGGAAGAGAATCTCCTGTTCAAACAACACTATTTTTCTTTTAGTCTCTGAAGCCAAATTCTGCAGAATTATATGAAACCATGTATCCATCATAAACAGTATCGCTTTTATCTGGTCATTTCCTCTCCCAGCCTCATCTATAAATGAGAGAAGCAGTGGCGTCCACGCTCAGGTGCTCACAGTAGAGACTCCACACACGGTCACCATCGCGGGTCAACTTTTGTAGCTTCTCTGAAATTGTGACTGGAGCAGCACCAGCAAGCAGCATGTCTGAGATTGCTTGCATCCTGGGACCATGGAAGGCTTCACAAAAAAGCATCCAGGGCTGGGGAGAAGGTTTGGTGGTTGAGAGAACAGGCTGCTCTTGCAGAAGATCCAGGTTCAGTTCCCAGTACCCAGATGGTGACTCACAACCATCTGTAACTCCAGCTCCAGGGGGACTGCTGCCCTCTTCTGGCCTCCATGGGCTCCTGCATGCTTGAGCACAGACATACTCTTAGGTGGGCACACATAATATATGTTTAAATAAGAGAGCTCTAAGCCTAATACAAAAGTATATACAATAAGAACAAATATCAAGAAGAAAAATTAGAATTATAACCAGCATAAACAATATCAAGCAAGAAACATAGGATAAATGTTTCAGTAATTATCCTAGCCTAAGGAGTCTAAGTCTTGTATTAGAAATAACTTGGCCACAGGGGCAGGGTGGCAAAAAAAAAAAAAAAAAAGAAAAGAAATAACTTGGCCAAATCACGAGAAGAAAGTAACTGTGACTATGTAATCTTCAACCCCCACTGAAGGCCTGAAAAGGGAGATAAAATTACTTGAGTAAACAGGAAGTGCAATCAAGCAAAACATGCAGTAAGTGGCAGAAAACTGGCTACCTGGGCAGGGCAATCACCCAAAGTCTTATTTGCAACATTGGAGCAACCAATTTTGGCTAAGACCCAGAGTAACTGACAGATCATTTTCAGAGGCAGGAAAATTTTCAAAACCATCTTACCCTGTCTTGGCAAGATTTGACAGTCTTTTTTGTTGAATTCTGCTTGTCCTGTCCAGACATCTTGCATTTTGTCAGTGGTGGAGGTGTGGGCAGTTCCTTGCTCAAAGGCCAGTTTTGCCAAGAAGAAAACAACCTCCAAGTAGAGTGTCTTCAGTGCTCAATATTCTCTCAAAAATAGATCAGTGCTGCCAGGAGCAATTGTGTCTCACATCAACAGAACCCTAAGTTATTTAAATGGCATATTCTACAGATCTTTGAAGTGGTTGAAGATTACCTATCTATGCAGAATACAATCTCTATGTATCTATAGAACCTGATTAGTCTAACTATAAGTATGACAAACATGGATGACTATTGACCTATAATTTTTAATACCTTCATAGCTTAAAGATGAAGGCTTCATATTAAAATGTTAATCAATCTTTAAACAACTGTGCAGCAAATGAGGACAATGACCTCAAAATATAAACCATGTATAATTATTTTGATCAGAGCTAGAAATGTATAGGGCAATATGATAAATATATCCTAAAATTGTATCAATATACAAAATGTCTTAAGCAGAGATAGAAGCATGCATGCATACAATATGACAAAATAACTTTGCACTGGTGTACAAATATTGTAAACAGAAATAGGAGAATATTCAATATAACAAATATTATTTGAATTTGTATCAATATATAAGCATCTATACCAATGTAAATTGCCTATAAATAATGAATCACAAGTATTCACTCTATTACTATTATTACTGTGAGTAAGCTTACACTTCTCTACCTATTATTCCATCTAATTTTCCTTTTCTTCAAAGAGATCCCTGTACCCACTTAATTTCTACCCCACCCCAATACCAGTTATAATCAACCCTATTTGATGTCCCCAACCCTGAAAACAAACTTTGTTGGGAGAAGGGACTTCGTCTTCTAGAATTACTTCCAGCTGACATGGGGGTGGTGCTCTTTCTATGGGATCCTGTGAAAGTAAAATAATGGCTAAGTTCCAAGTTTACTGTCTTGTATTATTGCAAATAGTCTCTGAGTATTCTTTAGGGTTTTTCTGAGGTTCCTATTTGGAGTTCTGGCCAGAACGTTGTAAAAATGTGCACCATTTCAGCTAACCAAGTTGGAACCATCTTGAGCAGCTGGTACCCAAAGCAATTTTATAGAAGTGCTATCAGCATCATGATGTCATTTCTTCTTCCTGGAAACTTCAGAGATTGCTGCAGGAAAATTCATTGTTCATTGTGGAAAACTTAAACATTATTTATATAGGCAAATATTCAACAAAAGGTACGATAGAGACAAAAATAAGTATGTAGAAAAGTAAAAGTTTTTCTAAATTCTTTCTTCTTTTTTTTTCCATACCAGATGGCTCCTGACATGAGACAGAAACTCTGATTTTTTTTTATTTTAACAACATGCTTGGACTTAGAGAAGGACAGTCATCGTCAAACTCCAAAGCCAGTTTTGATTACTAAGTGAGTTGTGACTATTATTCTACTGGGCAGCATATAACATACACACACACACAAATATATATACTATATATACACATATATTATATATACACACACATATATACATATATATTCAGTGATTCTTACCCTCAGATGACCTGTCCTAATAAATCATAATTCTCTTTGCTTGGTGATCCTATCTGAAGAGTTATCTTTTCCTCTTTAGGCATCTAGATATCCAAGGACTCTTGACTTTTTGAATATGCGTATTTTCCTACAAAGACAAGAACAGAACCCTGCCCCAACCCTATATGGTTTCCTTACTTAACTTGTATGGTTGTCACATCTGTGGATAAGCCATCATTTCTCTTTCTCAAGAGGTTTCTCTTTTTCAAAGCGAATCTTTATTAATTTTGATGGTATCCATAACTTTTCTTCTCCTGTGGAAACAAGAGCAAAACCCCTTCCCCAACATAGCACAATTCCTGTTTTCCATTGTGAGGTCAACACATCCTTGAAATACACTAGCTTCTTTAATTCAGAAGTTTTTTCTATTATTGAAAGTTTCCATTCAACTTTGCCATTGTTCCTTTCTCATTAGCATTAAGGAAAATTCAAGGTTAATAAAGCATTATGGAATCTATTTCTGGGGATATTTTTCATCCCTCTCTGTTTATTTAGCATATCATTTATAGTTCAACTTGATCTTTCTATAACTGCCTGACCTGTAGGATTGTTTGGTATACCTGCAATATGCTTTATATTATAATAAGCAAAAAACTGTTTCATTTTCTTGGAGACATATGCTGGACAATTATCTGTCTTTATCTGTGCAGGTATACCCATGATGACCATAAAAAATATAATAAAAGTTTTTAATAAAAAGCTCTTAATAAAAGTCGATTCCTTTTACTGAATCAGCCTTTTCTGACTCAAAGCATTTGCCACTGAAAACATGAATAAGTGTCAATGGTGTGGTGTACATATTTTAATTTGCCAAAATCTGCAAAGTAGAACAAATCCATTTGCTAGATTTCATTCCTTTGTGTACCGTTTGGGTTACTCCCTGTAGGTAGCAGCATTTGGTATAGAAAGAGCAAATAGGACATCTCTTCTCTTTATAATCTTCTTAGCTTGTTGTCATGTAATAGAAATGTCTTTCTTTAAACCTTTGCTATTGGCATGATATTTCTTATGAGATTCTGAGGCCTTCAGCACATCTCCAATCAATAATCAATCAATTTCTGCATTATCTTGTGCTAGAGGACCTGGCAGATCTGTGTGGGTTCGGATGTCTGTTATGTATATGGGGCAAAGCCTACTCCTGATTATATCCTAAAGCCATATGAATAATGAAGTCAATTCTTTATCATCTGGCATAAATTCAGCAGTTTCAATATATAAGACAACTCTTTCTGCATAATGCAAACAAGTAACTATGTTGAGAGGTTCTTTAAAATCCCCTAATACCATGAGGATAACATATAATTCTGCTCTTTGGACAGAATTATAAGGGTTTTATTCCGCTTTTCTAAATCTTCTGATTTGTAACCCACCTTCCCTGATTTATTTTCATCAGTATAAAATGTACAGACTCAAGTTATTGGTGTGTCACATACAATGCAGAGAAGAATCCAAGTAGTTCTCTTTATAAGGTTAATTCTATCACTTTGGGGATAATTGCTATTAATTTCTCCTAAAAGCTCTTTGCCAGGGTTCATTGTCTTCCCACAATTTCTTTAATTTCATCATAGTAAAAGGCACTATAATCTCTCTGGGCCTATACCTGTTAGTGGATGAAGTCTCAATTTTCTTTTTATAATAAATTCAGAGATTCTTCCACATAAGTTTTTAATTTTTTACTTGGTTTATGTGGTAAAAGATCCATTCTAAGATAATATCATCCCTATGCATTAAAATTCCTGTAGGAGAAATTCTGGAATGTAATATGACTAGAATACAATCAAGATTTGGATACACCCTATCCTCCTGTAATTTTTCTTCAACAACAATCAATTCCTTTTCCGCTTCAGCTGTTAATTCTCTGGGACTATTTAAGTCTTTGTTACCATCTAAGGTTTTGTTTAAGTAAATTATTAGATCAGGTATTATCCCAACAGCTGGTCATAGACTGGGAATATCTCCTAACAATCTTTGAAGGTCATTTAGAGACCTTGATTGATCTCTCCTAATTTGTCCCTTTGTGTTCTAATTCTCTGTAAACCTATCTTATAACCTAGGTAATTGACAAAATCTCTTCTTTGTATTTTTTTTTCAGGAGCAACCTGTAATCTCCATTTAGGCAAAACTTTTTTTTTTTACTTCTTCAAACATTCTTTCTAAAGTATCTATGTTTGAATCAGATAGCAAAATGTCATCCATGTAATGGTAAATTATAGATTTAGGAAATTTTTTATGTATTATTTCCAATGGCTGACTTACAAAGTATTAGCACAGGGTGGGGCTATTGAGCGTTCACTGTGGGAGGATGGTCCATTGGTATTTCCTAGTAGGCTGAGAATTATTATAAGTAGGCTCCGTGAAGGCAAATTTTTTTCTGTTTTTTTTTTTCTTGTAAGGGTATAGTGAAGAAACAATCTTTTAAATCAATAACTATAAGAAGCCATCCTTTTGGTAAGAGAAGACAGAGGAATTCCAGATTGTAGAAGGACCATAGGTTGAATTACCTTATTGACAGCTCTTAGATTTGTCACTATACTTCACTTACCAGATTTCTTTGTAATAACAAATACAGGAGAATTCCAAGGCCTGGTTGCTTCTTCAATATGGTGAGCATCTAGTTGCTCCTGTACCAGCTGTTCTAAAGCCTGTAGTTTCTCTTCTGTTCAAGGGCATTGATTAACCCATGTTTTCAGAAACATGAGTTTTTGGGGCTTCAGGATTGTTAATCTTGGTATTCCATTGCTGCAACAGGTCACGACCCCATAAATTCACTGTGATATTAGCCACATCTGGGCTCAGCCTTTCTTTCTGTCCTTCTAGCCCTATGCATTCAACCCACCTCGTGCTTTGTTTCACTTGAGATAGGGTTCTAATTCCTAGGAATTGAATATCTGCCTCTTTAAGAGTTCAATTTGTATGCCAAGATTCTGGAGTAATGATACTCATGTCCACACCCATGTCTATCAAACCCACAATACATATATATATATATATATATATATATCAAACCCATTTATATGCACTCTTAGCTTTAATCTTTGATCATTTATAAAAGTCTGTCAAAAGATATGCTTCTTATTTCCTATTGGAATTTTTCTTTTTTTTTCAAGATTTTTATTTATTACGTATACAGTGTTCTGTCTGCATATATGCCTACTCGCCAGAGAGGGCACCAGATCTCATTACAGATGGTTGTGAGCCACCATGTGGTTGCTGGGAATTGAACTCAGGACCTCAGGAAGAGCAGTCAGTGCTCTTAACCTCTGAGCCATCTCTCCAGCCCCCCTATTGGAATTTTTGATTCACCTTCTAGAACAGTACAATTTTTTTTTACAGCAGGCAATGGATTTTTTAATTTTCCTGGTGAGATATGTCCTCCACAGTGATTGGGAATGACTGGACCACATTTGACTCAGGGGCCTGCAAAAGGGCCCCCCTAGAACTTTCCTGATGGTATCATATTGCCTTGTCTGTCTTTTGTAGATCTGCATTCATTGGTCAAATGTTGGCCTTTGACACACTTCCTACATAATCCAGAAGACTGATACCTTTTATTTTTGCCATTTCCAGAGGAAACATTATTTTTAAGAATTTCTTGTCTAGAATCCCTTCTCAGATGTCCTATTCTACCACAATTAAAGCATTTGGCATTTTCATGTCTCTTCTTACATTTGGAAATTGCTTCTCCTACCCAAGCCTCAGTATTATAGCCAAACATTTTAATGTTCATTGTATGCAGGATCCACTGTTGTTGATTGAACCTTTAAAGGCCCAAGTATCTTTTTGCATTCTAAGTTGTCATTTTCAAAAGCCAAAGATTCTATAAGTACTTGTCTAGCATCTGGATCTGTTACTCCTATTTGTACAGAATTGATCTTTGTAAAAAGTCACAAAGGGGTTCTCTCTGGTCCGCTTAACCTTGGTATATGATTCAATTAGTTTTCCTAGTTCTTAAATCTGTCATAAGCATTTGAGGCTGCTGTGTGGCATAGGGACAAGACTTATTCATCGTAAAGAGCTTGAAACTATGGGTTAGTATAATTGCCCTTGCCAAGAATTTGATCTTAGGAAGTCTCAAGTCCTTTTGCTTTTCCCTGTTGTTCTAAAATTTTTGCCACTTCTTGGCAATAGCATTTCCACAGTAGTTGTGACCTATCTCCCAGGACTGCTGAAACTAATTGAAGCAATTGTGTAGGGTAGCCTTATTGCTTGAATCCCACGTTTTTACCATCTCTCTAGCAAATGGTGAATACAAGCCATAAGATACTACTGCTTGTTTAATTTCTTTTGATAGCCATCTACATTCCTCGGATTCTTTTAAGTATCTAGAACTTGATGCCTTTTCAGAATTGCTTACAGGGTAGGAAGCTAAAACCTGGGTAAGTCATCTCTGACTCTGGCAGGTACTGGCGATGTTAAATCCTGTCTTTGTACCTTCTCTCCCTGCTCACCACCTCTGATAATGTCCTCAATCATTTCTAATCTTTTTACTACTGTCTTTTGTAAAGCCTGAATCTCCTGGCCTGTATATATTTCTAGTGATTTCATTGAGGTACCCAGCCTTTGGTCCTCATTCTGCAAATGTGGTTTTAAGGTATGATGTTTTTCCTTTAAAGATAACATCTCATCCTTGGGTATTATTTGGATAGCATGCAACTTTTTAACAGATTCTGATTGTCAAATTCAATAGTATAAATTCTTTCAGATAATTTCTCAGTACCCTTTGACATGGATTAAATTTTGTCTGGTTATTCTTATCAATAGTCTTTTTTTTCAGCTAACTTTTGATTTTCAATGGTATTAATCTTGTCAGATAGCTGTTCATTATTAGTCTGTAAGTCCCAATATCCAATAAATGAATGTATCAGAAAAACCATATAAGCCTTGCAGAATACCATCCATAGTATAAGCAAAAAGGTTATTAAATTCCTGGATGGCAATATTGTCTGAAATTATATAAATTTCAGGTTTATTGATTTATTTATTAATCAAATAGTTACCTTTGTTATGAGATTTTGGTAAATTGTTGTAGGTGTAATACTCTTTATTGGTCAGCAGATGTCGCTGTTGCAGCCACGTGGCGAAGAGATGCGACTGGCAATGGAGGTGTGAACAGTCCTGCACCACTTTGTTTTCACGTGCTGGTGCCTGGTTAAATACAGCCAAATATGCTTTGCTTGACAAATTAAAGGCAATTAAATCAATTCCGTACATGGAGCAAGGAGCCCAGAGCTCATGAGCAGGGAGCACAACCAGAAGCTGCACAAGCCACTGCGAGGCAGGGATAGTGGCAGTGGTGGGGAAACTGTGCACAAGACTGGGAAATTTCCAAGTCGCCATGCTTAGCTCCGCTGTGGCATGGTTTTGAAAAACAGAACAGTTAGTAGGTGAAATCAGGCCAGGTGGCCAGGGGTGGAAGATCTTCTGGGTCTTTTAGACCAGTCTTCTTGGACCTTTTGGGTCTTTCAGATCAGTCCTCCTGGTAGGCATAAAGTTGGGATCCACGTGGCACCAGATGAAGACGGGTGCTAAAAAGAAATTCCACACTAGCTCAGAATTGAGTATAATGAAGGGTTATTTATTTAGAGGTAGACTCACAGATCAGTCCTCTGCATGAACAGGAAACAGAAACCGAATCCAGCAGCTGGAAGAGAAGGTGAGCGTGCAATTCACATCAGCATTTATAGTATAAGAGACCATGCCCAAGTGAGCTGGTATCTTAAAGGCTAGTGGCTGAAGGAATTCCTACAGCAGTAAAAGTATTGTGGATTAAATGATCTTGCTTCGAGGATACTGAATATTATAAGCACTCAAGATACTAAAGGGGTCACTTGAAAGGTGGTTTTGGAGATTTGTGGGCCTGAGTTTATTGCTCGAATCTCACTGCTTCTGCCTTTGCCCCAAAGCTCTTGGCCCTTGTTCACAACATGCACCAGTGAGTGTCTCATCCCCTGGCTTCTCCATGGCTCCAGGAACACTTGGTAGTATGGACCTAAGCCTCCCATAAAAAATAAAATCATGGATTCACCTCCGTTTCATTATCAAAACCCCCTGAAAACTGGAGTGGTCCCAGCCTTGCTTGTATGTTTCTATGTGGATCCTTCACTCATCTGGATATAGTACCCGTGGTGGCTCACAAGATATTTGCATTTAATACCACTGCCAACTGGAATACATCAGACTGTTTTGAGCATAGTTTAAAATTGCAACCCACTAGATATAGTAGGAATATATCCTTGCATGCTCCCTCCATTCCTTTTGTGGTCACTAATGATTCCTGATGGAGGTGGGTCTTGTATCTTATCTGTTGCTTTCATTGGTTAACTAATAAAGAAAACTGCTTGGCCTGATAGGACAGAAAATTAGGTAGGTGGAGTAAACAGAACAGAATGCTGGGAGAAAGAAGCTGAGTCAGGCAGTGGCCATGATTCTTCCACTCCAGACAGACGCAGGTTAAGATCTTTTCTGGTAAGCCAGCTCATGGTGCTACACAGAATATTAGAAATGAGTTAGATCAATATGTAAGAGCTAGCCAATAAGAGGCTGGAACTAATGGGCCAAGCAGTGTTTAAAAGAATACAGTTTCTGTGTAATTATTTCGGGGCATAAGCTAACCATGTGGGCAGCCAGGTGCCGGGGACGCAGCCCTGCTGCTCTTATTACAACAGAGTGGCACCCCACATTGGGTGCCAAACTGTAGACGGCATAATAACCAGGCTAGCTTAATATGAAACAGCAAATTTTAATGAAGGGATAGCTTATAACACCAGGGATCCAGCGATGAGCAGGAGATACAAAAAAGAGACCAGCGGGGCTCACGCCCACCAGATTTATACGTAAACATCAGCCCGAGGTGAACACGCCCCCCCCCCCATGGGCTGGGCTATCCCTAGAGAGTCCCTTTCAGGAGATGTTTTCAATTCCAGTACCTGCCATGGGAAATAGCTGGTCGGTTCAGCTCCACAGAGAGGTAAGGAATACAGTGATTAGAAATGGGTACTGGAAGTTTCACGAGTGTTCTTACACACCAATTGGTAAAACTCTCAGAAGAAAATGGCACCAGAACACAAACAGCCAAGGAGTTCATGAAAACCCTTGAACAGGCCAGTCCCTGGTTTCTCATTTCAGCGGGGCTAAATATTCCTGATTGGGAACAGGTGAAGACAGATTTACAGAAAGCTCTTCATGATAAAGGACCTGATCAAATCCCCATTGCCACCTTCTCCTTGTGGAGGTTGGTTAAGGATGCATTGTTAAGTGAGAAGGTAAAAGTGAAAGAGCAATCAGAGGAGGCTGAGAATGTGCTGAGGGGGTCCAGGAGGAGAAATCCTCAAGTCAGTAAAGACTTCAGAAGCCTCTATCTCAGACACCCCTCCAGATACAGATAGTGAGGAGGAAAGACTAAATCCAAGCCTGTTACTATCTAAGCTCTAAGTCTAAACCCTCTGTCTTTGCAAGTTGTTCACCTGCTCACATGTTCCTGGCTATGCCATCTGAGCTGGAAGAACCTCCACTTCCACTCTGGACCCAGCTAATGAACCTCTACCTTTCCAACTTCAATGGGCAGCTACTTCTGCTTCTTCAGCTCCCACTCTGGATCTTTCCGACCTCAGCAGACAGACACTTTCACTTCTTCACCTCCCACTGGCTCGCTGCCTGCCTTGCCAACTCTCTCCGCATATGAGGTTCACTAAACTCATGCAACACACCTCACTGGGATAGAAGCAGTCACTGAGCAGGAACCACACTCTGATTATAACACCCCAGGTGGAATTTAAGCTAGGGACTGGTTTTTGACTTGCCTTCTGGCAGGTCTCCATAAGGCTGCCCTCAAGCCAGTAAGCTATAATAAGCTCTCAGAGGTCATTCAAGATATGAAGGAAAATTCTTCTGCATTTTTGAAACACCTCACTAAAGCTCTGTTACAATTTGCTAACCCAGATCCAGAATCCCAGACGGCAGACAGTTACTCATGACTCATTTTTTTCCTCAGTGCTACTCTGACATTAAGGCTAAACTTAGACTTTTGGAGAAAGGCCCCTTGACCCCGCAGGCAGAATGGCTTTTAAGGTGTACCATGCGAGGAATGACATCACTGTCACATGCTAGCCACAGGCCCGCCCAAACTGGCTGAGGGGACAGACCGCCCGATCTGTGCAGTCCGTGCTTCTCCCTCGCCCCCCCGAGGCTCAAGAACCGCCAGGCCCCCAGGAATACCCTAATCCTCATCTTGGTCCCACGAGACCTTGTCCAAGATGCCATAGGGGAGGACACTGGACAATCAATTGTCCTTGTGCACATCGTGGCATGGAGACATCAAACCCAGAAAATCCCCAAGTTGACCTTCTAAGTCTGACCATGGACAAGTGATGCTTCCCTGGACCCCTTTGACCTAACCACAACCATCATTAACAGGGAGCCACAGATAAACATCATGGTATCAGGACAGCCCATCTCCTTTCTCTTGGGTACCGGAGCCACGTACTCAGTACTGAAGGAATTCTGGGGGCCTACCTCTCCTTCTAGTTCCCCTATTGTCGGGGTGTGGGACAGCCTTATCTAACTCAGCAGACCCCACCACTTAACTATGTTTTTCAGGGTAATTATCTCACTCATTCACTTTTAGTCATGCCGACCTGCCCAGTACCTCTTATGGGAAGAGATTTTTTTTTTTTTAGCTTTCATTTCATTTTCTTCTTCCATTCACCTTACCTCAGACTTGCCAATAGCTCCCCTCCTCCTCCTTCTAGCCTCCCAACTTCTCAGCCCCAATGTATCTTTTCCTCTACCAGCCTCTCCGGTGGACCCCCAAGTCTGGGACACCCAATACCCCTCTGTTACTAAATACAATTCCCCATCATTATCTAATTATAAGATCCTACGAAGTACATTACCCAAGCTCAGTACCCCCTCTCCCTCCAGAGCCTTAGGGGACTTAAGCCTATTATCTCTGACCTAAGGAAAAAGCTACTTTGCCCCACCTCTTCTCCCTTTAGTACCCCTATATTTTTTGTTTAAAAAAAAACCTTACTAAACCTATTGCCTGGTTCAAGACCTCTGGCTCATTAACTCCTCAGTGGTCCCCCTTTATCCTGTAGTGCCTAACCCTTACATACTTCTTTCCACTATTCCTATAGGAACCTCCCACTTCTCAGTTCTAGGTTTCAAGAATACTTTTTCCTCTATTCCTCTCAGCTCTTAATCTCAAGATATCTCAGCCTTCACCTGGACAGACCCTGGCACTGACCTCTCCACACAGCTCACCTGGACCCTCCTTCCCCAGGGATTCCTGGACCGCCCACACCCATTTGGTCATCTTTAGCTTCTGATCTACTCTTGCTGTCTCGCCATAGTCTAAACTCATACACTATGTAGATGATATTTTACTTTGCAGTCCATCCTTGGAGATCAGCAAAACTGATACCTCTGCTCTTTTAAATTTCCTGTCCAGAAAAGGCTATAGAGTCTCACCTTCTAAGGCCCAACTGTCTACCTCTCAGGTCATTTACTTGGGACTAGCTATTACCTTAGACAGAAAAAAGCCAATTCAATCCCTTGCAATTCCTTCTACAAAAGAAGAGGTCTTATCGCTCCTAGGAATAGCTGGCTTCCTGCATTCCTGGATCCCCTATTTTTCTATAAGAGGCAGCTCTCAGCTCCCTGCATGAGCCCCTTCTCCATCCCATTACTAAACCCTTTCAGAGACTCCAGAAGGCCCTTATCCAGGCTCCAGCTCTTCACCTCCCAGATTTAACTCGTCCCTTCCCCTTCTCCCTCTAAGTCACAGAGAAGGAGGGATATGCCCTTGGGGTCCTAGGACATCAGCTGGAACCTTCCTCTGCACCTGTAGCATACCTCTCAAAGAAGCTGGACCTCACCACTCAGGGCTGGGCACCCTGCGTATGTGCTTTAGTGGCTGCTGAGCTTCTTATCCATGAATCAAAGAAACTAACCTTTGGGTCACCCACCACTGTCTTCCCCCACCACAATCTGTCCCACCTCTTAACTTACAAAGGCTTACAAACCTTACTCCTTCCCGAGTTCTTTCCCTTCAGGTGGCACTAGTAGAAGAGGCCACACTCACTTTCCAACGCTGCCCACCCCTTAATATCTCAAATCTCCTACCTCAACCTAACATTAATTATTCCCCATCTCATCCCTGCATAGAAACCTTGGAGGATCTACTGCCCCACCCCTCACACACACAGGAGGGCAAACTGTCCCAGGCTACTTGACCTGGTACACAGATGGCAGCTCCTTTTTATGTGAGGGGACCCATAGAGCAGGCTATGCCATAGTGTCAGATACTGGGGTGGTGGAGGCACAGGCCCTCCCTGCTCATATCACTAATCAGCAGGCTGAGTTAATACCCTTGCTTTCCAGTTAGCAAAGGGACAATCTTTAAATGTTTACACAAACTCCAAAAATGCCTTTTATATCCTTCTGTCCCACACAGCTATCTGGAAGGAGCACGGGCTTCTTACAATGAGAGGAGGATCCATAACTAACTCAGGTTACATTATAGACTTGTTAAAAAGCCTCCCATCTCCCCAAAGCTATAGGAATTATTCCCAGTCGGTCTCATCAGACTGACAGTTCCATTATTTCCAACGGTAATAACCAGGCTGACCAAGCAGCTGGAACAGCAGCATTCCAGAGCCCAAACCCACCTCAGTCACCTCAAGGGGTTCATACAGTACAGCTCACATTCTCACAGACACCCCCTGACACCTGGCAAATCCTGTCCTACCTACATCAGCTCCTTCATCCTAATAGCAAAACTCTGGTTCATTTTGTCAACGCTCACCTCCACCCCCCCCCCGAAGATTTAGAGTTCTTAAAAGCTATCACTGCCTCTTGTAAAAATCTGTCAAAAGTCAGATCCCAAGACCAAATATTGTAGCTTCCCTTCTCCCACCAACCAGGTCAGGGGCTCCCTTCCAGGAAGAGACTGGCAGCTTGATTTTACTCATATGCCCAAAGTCAGATGAGTTATATCTCCAGGCTTTGGTGGACACCATGTCTGTTTTTCGTTTTGTTTTGTTTTTCGAGACAGGGATTTTCTGTGGTTTTGGAGCCTGTCCTGGAACTAGCTCTTGTAGACCAGGCTGGTCTCAAACTCACAGAGATCCGCCTGCCTCTGCATCCCAAGTGCTGGGATTAAAGGCGTGTGCCACCACCACCCAGCTGGACACCATGTCTGGATGGATTGAAGTGTTCCTCACTACTAACAAGAGGGCCCAGACGGTTTCCGATGTTTTCTCCGAGAAATTATCCCCCAGTTTGGAATCCCAACCTCTCTTCAGTTGGATAATGACCCAGAGTTTACCGCCAAGATCTCTCAAACTTTATCTAAAGCTCTTAACATTCCCTGACATTTTCATATCCCATACAACCCTAAGTCTTCAGGGAAGGTAGAACGAACTAACCGTTCCTTTGAAAAAAAAAGAAAAGAAAAATGTTCCTGTTAAGATGTCACAGGAGCTTCACCTTGACTGGGTAAAACTTCTGCCTCTGGTCCTTCTCAACTCTCCTGTGCCAAAAACTCCATATACTCCCCCATTCCTCAGTCTCCTATCTGCTTTACCAACTTCTCCATATCTCCAATGTCATACTTAAATTTCCAGTTAACCACTCAGCTGTTATTACAGGGACCATCATTAAACATAGACTCGGAGGTACAAGGTCTGCCAAAAGCCCAGGTGATAAGAAACAGTAACGAGTGTGGGGACATTCACAGCCCCAGACTCCAAAAACTCGCAAAACAGACTTTAACATTACAGGTCTATCACTGACTGCATCAATATCTCCTGGATGTTCAGGTAATAGCATGATGCTAAAGTGAACAAGTGCCTTAAGATCTGCTTCAGGTAAAGCATTGAGGGGTCTAATATTCCCCTTTCTAATAATTCCCCTTCTTTTCCTCCCTCCTCCCCACCGTCTTCCATTCCAACACTATACCATCATAATCATAAGCTTTTAATATGTCTGAAATGTCTTTTCAAACATTTTTTCATAAGCTCCAGGGAGCCAACTAGCCCTATCTAAACGGACCAGACTCACCCAGAATAAGTATCATTTAATTCTATCTTATCATTCCTGGTCTCGGGAACCCCTGGGAAATTCCCTACACCCCTCAAAAAAACCCTTCATCTTCCATCTAGGGACTCTTCTCTCTCACTCACCAGGATCTAAAGTTTTTCCAGACATAATTTTCTTCCTTTCCAGCATCTTGTGAGGTCCAAGCTGCCAACCAGCCAGTTCCACAGAGCCCGAAAAAACACAAAACTAATCAGACACCCCAGGACATGGTCAAGCACCTCAACTCTTCAACGCCCACAAAAATCAGCAAAAAGCAGTCTCCAAAGACCTAACAACACCCACAAAATCTGCAGGAAGCAGATCTGATGATGCCCCATTCCCACCCATTAAAGACCCTAAATTCCCCCAAATTGTTATAAGAAACAAAAGCATGGAAAGTTATGATTTTAGCCCACCAGCATGGCTGGCACTTCCAGGTTCCAGGGCCACGCATGTGCGGACAAGCCCTCAGGCAAAAATACTTAGCCGCCCTGGGAACCTTAAAGGGCCCAGCGTGACCCACGTGCAGCATGGTTGCATCGCCTACAGGTGATGCAGCTGCATAAGTGCTCTTGTGCATGCGTGAGTCCGTCATCTGCATATGACGTAGCCACTTCATCCCCCCTGTGCGCATGCGCTGGCAGCCTTTAAACGCTGGATGCGCCGTCTTCAGGCCTCTCTTTCTGCACATTGATCACCAGGCCTGTTCTCGTCTCGTGTAATAAACCCCTAAGCGGGGTTGTTGCATGTTTCGTGCCTTCTTCTCACTCGCACCGGGTAATTTCAGTCTGTACTCCCTCTTACTCCTGTGAAATGGATCCTTCTCAGAAGCCCGATGGCATCGATGACTGGGTTGCTGATAGCTTTGTCAGTTTAAAAGCTGCAGCCAAGACTTCAGCCTCCTTCTTAGTTCTCTTGACAAGTAAAATTCAGGCCTCCCTTTGCTGGAGTTATTACTAGATCTAGACACAGTTTACCTCGCTACCAGACTCTGAAGAGGAAAAGTCCCAAAACAGACTTCAGTGTAACTTTTTATTATTCCTTTATTGAAAGGAAGACACTTTCGGTGACTGTTTACAGTAAGCTTGTGTCCCGCGGCGAATGGTTGGATAGAAAAAGGGCGAATGTTTACATGAGGATTGAGAAAACGAAAGCTTCAATTGTGTGTGTCTGATGATAAGGTGTTTCAAGATGTGTAAATATAAGCTGTAACTCAAGGTGTGTGTGTCTGATAAGGTGTTTCAAGGTGTGTAAGGCAAGTTGTAAAGATCTGAGGGTGTGGAAGCTTAGGTTGTGACAAGAAAGTGATTTAGGGTATATAAAAGAATAAAAGACAATTCTGATTTCTTTCCCTCCCTGTACTACTGTTGTTTTGGGGATTTAGAGAGTTCAGGGTTCTAACCTTAATCTACGGAGTTCTGATAAGCTGTTAACCTAGCTCTGGTAAAGCACCGATACAGTCATAGTCGCGAGCTCAGATCTTGAATTCCCTTTAGTTGTCTTCTAAGTAGAGACTTAACAGCGCTTCTCACCATGCTAAAACGTCTGTCTAACCTATATACACCCGGTCTACTATATACACCCTCTGCAGTGGGAGGAGGCCCAGGTTTCATGGTCTGTGTTCATACTGAAAATCAAGATTCTGCCCCTCTGCTTCACTGGAGGTCTCTGTCCTCCCCGAGCTCGCTAATATTAAGGAGTGTTCACTCTTTTAACCTCAAATCATTCCCCAAGCTGCTTCTCTGACACGGAGGTGTGAGTCTACTGCCCTTTCTACAACGTGGATTTCAGCACAGATTACAAACAGTGGTGATGATAACGTATCTAAAACTTAGCTCTTTTTGTAAACTGAAAAATATCTCGTCAGCATCAGGAAAATCGGCTTGAATCTACCTCTCATGGGCTCCAGATAAGTCAATCAACAGCTGTTTTCCCACCTGCCTAGCCCTAAGGATGGGAACTCTCCTCTTTTCCCTGTTCTTGGGACTCCCCTCCCTCAATTACCAGGACCATGGGCCTAAAAGTTTCAAATGGAACTTGAAATTTCCTAATCTCCTTCTGCCCCTAATATATATCTGTTCCAGCATTCTGGCAGGTCCAGGTGTTTTTTTCAAAACCTGCATCCCAGACAGCTTCGAAGCTGCTCACCCTTGGTGGTCCCAGCCCCACATTACTGCCTGTACTTCCCTAGCCCCGGACGGTCCTGTGGAACCTGGTTAGCAAGTGAAGCATCTTCCTCTTCCAGGACTTGGCCAACCTCCCAGCTTTCTTGGGTCCCCAGAGATGTCAATGCCCCTTCCAAGACAACAAGAAGCCGTCCAAAGGGCATGGCACCCCCATTCCTGCCTCAACATCACCCCTTCCTGTTCCTCATCTTTTATAATAAGCAAAAGGGAGGAGAGGTAGAAATCAGGCTCCCCGCAATCTGCCTTCAGTAGCTCACGAGCCAGCAGCTGCTAGCTACATTATCGCAAGTCGCCAACCCTTTAAAAATCCTGCTGTCACAGAAGGCTCTCTACTTACCTCTCTTGTTTTTTCTCTGTCTTCTGATCTCTGTCTGTCTGTCTGTCTGTCTGTCTGTCTGTCTGTCTGTAGGTCTGTCTCTGTCTCTTTCATGCCCCCTCTCTCAAACTTCTTACGTGAGATCTGTTTCATAGTGTGACCTCTTTGCAGCACACCCTGACCCCAACCCTCCAAGGCCCATCCCCACCACTCTATCACCCTGCCACCTAATCCTCACACCCTCTCTCTCTCCTCTCATGGCCAAGTCCAGTTCAATCTACTTCCTTCTCTCCCTGCTCTGGATTCTTTTAGATACATCTAGCTGTTCTCTTGTTCATATCGACAACACACACCTTCCCCTCAGCCATACCTAGAAGCGGTCATGTTTATGCCTCCCCCTACTC
This sequence comes from Alexandromys fortis, assembly GCF_014885135.2. NCBI lineage: Eukaryota > Metazoa > Chordata > Mammalia > Rodentia > Cricetidae > Alexandromys > Alexandromys fortis. The sequence continues at coordinate 9,474,826 of NW_026067918.1, read as the reverse complement.
TCTGAGGAGGCCCTGCTGGCTGAGCCCTCTGCCTGGCACAGGTATGGGGACCAGGCCGAGCTCCTGCTGCCTCTGAACTACTGTGCATGGTTCAGGCTGCGCCTCACACTGTTTCAGTGTGGAAGCCATCTGTGGGGGTTGAACTATCTCGAGGCTGTTTCCTGGTTCTCAGGTTTCGGCACGTGCTCTAGCACATGCCTGGCAAAAACAAGAGAGGCAGAGGAGCACATGCTTTAGGGGAAATGCCTTGAAAATACCACCATAGTCCTGTGTTTGGTCTCAGTTGCTTTTCTTTCCCTTTTAAACTAAGATGTTTGTCTCTTCCACCTTTTTTATACATGGAATGTGTGAGTGCTTTCTCACAGGTAAGAGACACGTAAGGTAATGCACATTAATGTTAAGTATTTTCTGGCCAACATACCTCTCCTCCGATGCAAATAATTCCAATCAGACCCAGGTTTAATGGGTGCCTGCGCTCCCCAGTACTCCCGGGAGAACACAGAGTGGAAGGAGGAAAACCGAAATGACCACAGGAGAGGGAAAAGGGGAGACCATATGCTCATTCTCTGGGGGGCAGTTTAAATAGCCCGGGGAGTGGTCTTGACACCGTTTGATGGACTTTCTCAGAGGTGGAGTCTGGACTGAGGCAACTCCCAGGGGAGGGAGCGTGGAATGGAGTTTTCCACCCAGCCTTCCAAAAATGGATGCCAGGGAGCTGGGGTGAAGCCTCCATCTAAATATTCCAGACTCTTTGTATAAAGGGGTGCCAGGGAACTGAGGTGGTGCTTCCAGCCAAACAATTAAGACGTGAGAGTGTGTCACTCTTGGGACTGAATAATTGGCTCAGCAATTAAGAGCACTTGTTACTAATAGGTGTTCTATAAAAGGCGATAGTTGGTTTTTCTATTGATGCAGTAAGGCAAAAATCAAGCCGAATTAAAAGTAAAAGACCAGGTTTATTGGGCAAAACAGTCCCAGGTGACCTTTCTAGCCCCAGAGAAGAGGCACGGGGAGGGAATAGGAAAAATCTCAAGGCTGCTCTCCAGGAGGGGGTTTAAATGCCCTATAGGCGTGGTCTAGAACAGCTAGGAGCTTTGGGAGAGGAGCTACTCCTGGGGTGGGGTTCAGAGAGGGCCGGCTAGCCAAACATCCCAACCATCTTGGACACGTGAGTGCTGGTAAAAGTCTGGCTACTTCCTGTTGTCGTGGGATGATGTGAGGAGGGGGACTAGGGAGTCAGGGGGCTCACACTCAGCGGGAGGTATGGGTGAAGCAGCATTCAGTTAGCTGCCATCCTGAAGCCCTCAGGAATCTGTTTCTGGAGGGATCTGAGAAGAAAAGTTGCCAGGAGAAAAAAAAAATAGATTATCATCACCGATCCAATGAGCGGGGCTGGTCGTGGGAAGAAGAGTGAAGACCGCCGGAAAGAATGGCATGTCTCTGTCATGAAAAGCTTTTAAATGGCGTTTGAGGGTCAGAGGATCGTTATCTGTTGGGTATAGCTAAATAGTTAGTTACTTGCTTTAGATTTAACTTGCAGAACAGATTATAAGCGAAATCTGAACATATAAAAGAAGTTGGTCCCTTATGAGGTAACTGGTGGTTAGTTTGTGTGTCTTAAAAGATTAGGGGTTTATAGCTTTGACCTGTTAAGGTTAGCCTTAAGAAATAATTTTTTTTTTTTTTTTTTTTTTTTTTGGTTTTTCGAGACAGGGTTTCTCTGGTTTTGGAGCCTGTCCTGGAACTAGCTCTTGTAGACCAGGCTGGTCTCGAACTCACAGAGATCCGCCTGCCTCTGCCTCCCAAGTGCTGGGATTAAAGGTGTGCGCCACCACCGCCCGGCTAGAAATAAAATTTTTTAATTGAAGCTCTATTTTAACATTAAGATAATACTTTTAACTCATAACACAGTGACCAAAAAGAATAAGATCTTTCTCCGTCCCTCTAAAGTACACCATTATAGAACACAACAATTTTCTGTATGGCTTAGTTTACCAAATTAGCTATAGCTTGCCAGTGTTAGTAAAAGCAAGGAGGTTACACATACATTCCTAAGTCAATCTCTGTTAGCCTGGATAGACCTTGGGTAAAGAGAAACCCTTTGCCAGACTGCTTAGGTCACAAGATAGGAATACCTTGGTCTCTGCTGTTCTAGAAGGCAAAGTGAAGTTTCAGCAGTGTGAACAATTCAGTCTTTCTAAAATCAATACCAAGGGGATTACTCTTTGTTACAAAATCTGGCTGCCGGCAAGGTATGTCCCTGTATATGAATGCATGAAGGGACAGCTCTAACATCTTGGTAAATCAGCATTGTTTTAGATCCTCTTTCAAAAGCCTTGTTTTCAGGACAGGACAGGAATTACCATATAAAAACCCACCCTAATCCACCATATCTTGGAAACCTGTTGTCTTGTTGGTGGGTCCATTCCATGTGGTCACCCCCATTCCACGTGGTCACCCCCATTCCACGTGGTCACCCCCATTCCACGTGGTCACCCCCATTCCACGTGATCACTCCCCATTCCACGTGGTCACCCCTAATCAAAATGTCAGTGAAGTCATATGACCTCTCTCTTCTCCAACCCCAGTCAAAACAGAGGCTGCCGGGGCTGGAGAGATGGCTCAGAGGTTAAGAGCATTGCCTGCTCTCCCAAAGATCCCGAGTTCAATTCCCAGCAACCACATGGTGGCTCACAACCATCTGTAATGCGGTCTGGTGCCCTCTTCTGGCCTGCAGGCATACACACAGAAAGAATATTGTATACATAATAAATAAATATTTTAAAACAAAAACAAAAAAAAGAGGCTACCCACGTGGCTGTACTTAATCAGGGCAGTGGCAAACCTGATTAAGCTTTCCAGAACAGTTTCAATTTGGAGTTATAAGTTTTTAAGTTAATTTTTTGTTATAAATTTTTCACCATACCCAATTTCTTAGCTGTTTTTATTTAGTAAGGTAGAATAGCATAAAATAACTTTAATAATATTATTTATACCCAGTTGACATATGAATCTCTGTCATTACATCAGATTTAGTGGCTGGTTATCCCAGAGGCAAATCTGAGCCCAGGCAACTCATTGTAATAGTAACAGCTGAGTTGTTGCCAAGACTCATGGAACACATAAACTCGGGCATTCAAGACCAGTCAGAAACAAGCGTGCAGTGGCCACATACATTGACACACCCAACTGAGCCTGAAGTAATTCTTTTTTTTTTAATTTGATAACTATTTTTATTGAGGGTATGGGAAGGGTTTTATGTTCCATCTTCAACACCAGAGGGAGTCTGCTAGAAAGAGTAAAATACCATGTATTCATATAGAAATTTCTATCAATATATTTCATTTTTTTAATTTTTTTTAGTCAAGGCTGACTTCGAATTCACAGAGATCTGCCTGCCTTTGCCTCCTGAGTGCTGAGATTAAAGGTATGAGCCACCACCAATTGGCTTTTCTGTTGTTTTTATTGAGCTATATATTTTCTCCATCCTCCTGGATTACAGACGCAGGCGCGCACAGGTGCAGGACATTTCTCCCAGACACCCTTGGGCGAGCTCCCACGACCTTTCGCTCTCTTTCCCCTCACCCTCTTGTGTCTTGCACACCTGTCTCTTATTGTGCTACCCCTCCCCCATTAAAGCGCACCCATGTGGGAGCTGCGTGTCTGTGTCTCCTCCTTTCGTGGGTGTTTTGTCTGTCCTGTGTTTGTCTCTACTCACACACACCCGCTTTAAAAGAATAATACCCTCCCTCCCTCACCCCATCCACTTCGACCCTCTCCCATGGTCCCCATGATCCCAATTTACTCAGGAGATCTTGTCTTTTTCTACCTCCCATATAGGTTAGACCCATGCGTGTCTCTCTTAGGGCCCTCATTGTTGTCTGGGTTCTCTGGGGTTGTGAATGGTAGAGCCTGAGGTAATTGTGTGGCTCCCATGTCCACAGACAACATACAGGCTCAGATCCACACATACAAAGTAGACAAGACTTTTCTAACCATGAGACAAACAAAACTTTTCGCAGGAAACAGATTTTTGTTACAAATTATATAGATTTTAAACCACATCCAAAGAGCAACTTAGAACCTCTGAAATAAGAGTTAGAGAAGCATGCAGGAAGGTCTAGGAGTCTTAGAGGTAAGAGACTTTGGGAATGTGGGCGAGTCAGTTTAGGTAGAAGACCCTTGGGGACCCTTTGTCTGCGGCAATAGCAGCTGTAAACGATCTGTGGACGTTTGGAAATCACAAGTTCGCCAGCTTTAGCCATTGATTTGTATTGAGGCCAAGCTGAAAACATAAAACCTGAGTCCAAGGGTCACAGAGTGGGTCTGCAGGCTGCAAGAGCCCGAGCCACGGAGAAAGCACAGCTGGCTAGCATCTCCCAGGCTGGTGGGGGAGGGGAGAACAGGAACAGAGCCCATGTGGGTGCAGGAGGCCGCTGGAGCCAGGCAAGCACATGTGTCCGTGCGGTAAGTAATACAGGAAGAAGCAGACTCTAGAATTTGGAATTGGGTTCAGTCACAGACAAGCGATCTGTCCATATCCTACTGAGGGCTAGAGCTGCAGACTCTGAGAGCGAGAACAGGCGTGTGCTGGGCAGGAAGTGGCGGACCTCTCTGGCTCTGACTCCCACACTGTGATAAACACAAGGATGGGACTTTTACGCGGTGTAGGGTGGAAGAGCAGAAATAGGCAAGGAGAGCTGATCCGTTGCCAGAAGAATCCCAGTGCGGCAGACAAACACCAGGGGAGCCTAGTGAGTAAAATGCAAAGTGGGCACCCTTTGGCCCTGCCAAGGTATGCCAGTAAGGAAACACACCAGGAACAGCGGAGCTAGTGCAAGAGGTTTATTGGTGAACGGGGAGAAAAAGATCTACTTATTTCTATACCCTAGGGCTGGGAGATAGTGGGCAAAGGCACCAAACCCGAAGACCTGAGTTTAATCTCAGCGAAGTACATTGTAGAAGGAGAGGAAGGACTACCGGAAGTTACGTTCCGACCTCCACACACGCACGACGGCATGCACACACGCACACGGAGGATGGGGGCGCACGTTCTGGAAAGATCAATGTCCCCATCGTGGGCAGCATCTGTCCTCTACATTTCTGATTCTGCAGTCACAGATTCCTGATTCACAATTCCGGCACTCAGGAAGCGAAGGCAGGGGGATCGCTGCAAGTTTGATGGCAGCCTGCTCTACTTAGGGAGTTCTGGGCCAGCCAGACCTACATAGCTACTCTGTTCAAAGTGGAAAGAGTGCCCAACCAACCAACAAAATAAATAATGTGAACTCAGTTGCTGTGGCATTGTCTGGGCTGCCCCATTCTGGCTGGGCATGAACTCGGGTGTTGTGCTCAGAGCTGGGAGCCGGGCACAAAGTCCAGGCCTTTCATCCAGTCTCTGCGTTCTTGTGAGCTTCCTCAGGTCTCCACACAACAGCACACCCCTGACGCTGGCTCTGAGGTTTCACTGTTTGCCCAGCTGGACGGCAGCAAGGAGCATGTTCGTGCATGCTGTGTTTTGGGCAAGCTGCATGCCTCCAGAGGTGTGGGGGTGGATGAAGACAACCCAGGTCACCAGTCGGGAGCTCCCCTCCCACGGGAGCAGCAGGGGATATTTGCAGACAATTGCAGCAGGTATGGGCACCTCAAAATTAAGGGCTGAACCAGAACCATGTCGAGTGGTACAATCCAGGTCCAAGAGAAAGGCTTGGCAAGAAAGTCTAGAGTAATGGAGTGTGCTTCTGCTTTTGTCAGTTTGGACACCTAAAGTGGAATCATCGCTCAGAGTTGATTGATAGGTGCTAGGCTGGGAGTAGAGGCACACATGACCTCTGCCCCAGGGATTTGCACATTTGCAAATACCCTTTTCATGGCCCAAACTTCCTTGGATCTTTGGTGCACTGTCTTCATACACTTTGCTTGGAGTACATTTCTATCATTTTGGTTTAATTCCATAGTAACTCTATTTAATGGCTGTAAGCCTTTGATATGTTTGACAAACTTGCCAAAATCAGCTTCTAAAATTAATTCCTTTTGATCCAGGATTTACTTCCAGATCTCCCCGGGGGGCCTAGAATATTCCTCTGCATCCTGTGAAGACATGCACTAGACATACTTCCATGAATGAGTGTACGAGTTACCTGGGTCACCGCCATGATGAAATAACTGACACACAGCCTAAGACATGAAGTTCTGGGGCTGGAGAAATAGCTCGGCGCTTACAAGCACATACCGCCCTTCCCACGGGAGCCAAGTGCAGAGCCCAGCAACTCGCAATGGCCTGTAATGCCAGCTCCCGGGATCCAATGTCTCCTCTGGGCTCTGAGGACACCACATACACACCCATAAAATAAAACAATTCTTTGAAAAGAAAGTCGCAGGGACCCAGGAGACAGCTTGGTGGGTAAAGATGCATTTGCCACCCAGCCTGACAACCTAGTTCAGTTTCTGGGTTCCACACAGTAGAAGAAGAGAACTGGGGGCTGGAGAGATGGCTCAGTGGTTAAGAGCACTGACTGCTCTTCCAAAGGACCTGGGTTCAATTCCCAGCACCCGCTTGGCAGCTCACAACTGTCTGAAGATCCAGTTGCACCTTCACACCAATGCACATTAAATAAACCATAAAAAAAATAAAAAGAGAACTGGCCAGGTAGTGGTGGCGCACACCTTTAATCCCAGCATTGGGAGGCAGAGGCAGGCAGATCTCTGCGAGTTTGAGGCCAACCTGGTCTACAGAGCAAGCTCCAGGACAGCCAGGGCTGTTACACAAAGAAACCCTGTCTTCAAACAAACAAACAAACAGAAAAGCACTGACTCAAACTGTTCTCTGACCTCCACACACGCACTATGGTATGCACGCATGCATACCATGTGTTTGGCTGGAGACTTCAGCTCATTCCTGCTTGATCCGGAAAGCCCCATTCCTCTCTCTCCAAGCCCCACCCTCTCAGAAAGGCACCAAAAAGCCCAGTTCCCCATTCTTGGCGACCACTGCAGCTCTTCCCCTGAACTTGCCAGCGTCCCAATTCCTCTCCTGAAGTGCTCAGTTTTTGACCCTACTTGGGCACAAACCCAGCTTGTGGTGGGCACGTCATCTCACCTTGCCTACGGGCTATACAATTTCCCTGCTTTAGTTTGGGTGTGTGACTTCTCCTGCCTCGACCCTTGGGGCTGGAGAACTCACCTGGAGTTGCTTTGCTCAAATAAACCTGTTCTTTTACTTTTTCAGTTTCGCTTGATTGGGCTTACTGCGCCTGCAGAGAAACCTATTATCAAGGCACAGAAAGCTATTACCTTGCGTGCACACACATTATGTATACACACGCGCACTGTGCACATATCTATCATAGTACTAATCTCAAAACTCTAATGAAGAAACAAGAATGCTCCTAAGACCCGCTGTATTGGGTATCTTGTCATTGCCATGAACAATGCCTGAGAAGACGTATCTAGAGACGGAATGTCTATTTTGGGTCATGATGCAGGGATGCAGGGATGCAGTCTACCACAGTGGGGAGAACATGGCGTTGGAGAGACTTCCAACTGTGTGGCCAGGAACCTGCTCACCTCTCCACAAGTCAAGCAGCAGAGAAAGCAGGGGCCACTCATCTGACTCCTCCCCCACCCCTTTACTCAGCCTGGAGCCCAGACTGCAGGATGGTCTCGCCCACTTGAGGGTGGGTCTCCCCTCTTCACTCCATCCCTTCTGCAAACTCCCTCAAAAATACAAACAGAGGTGAGTCTCCTGGGTGATTCTGAATCCAGAAAGCCGAGAATGAGAAGTCACCACCATATCTGCTCAGCTAGGTGAGGCCAGACAAGAAATAGTTAACTGGGGCTGGAGAGATGGCTCAGAGGTTAAGAGCATTGCCTGCTCTTCCAAAGGTGCTGAGTTCAATTCCCAGCAACCACATGGTGGCTCACAACCATCTGTAATGGGGTCTGGTGCCCTCTTCTGGCCTGCAAGCATACACACAAACAGAATATTATATACATAATAAATAAATACATAAATAAATATTTTTTTAAAAAATGAAATAGTTAACTCAGGACTGAGTGAATGGCTTTAGGGGATCTAACACGGAGGTCAGAGGTCAGACCTCAGACAGATCGCAGCTGAGCTTTTGGGCCCCCTCGGCAGACACACCAACCCCAGAAGCAAGCCTGGCTTTGAAGTGCTGTCCACCTCTGCTGAGCTGCAGTGCAGGCGTCTTACCCAGCTCCTCGGGGACTGACCCTGCTCCCAGTCCCTTCCTCCTAGACAGGTTCCCATCAGCACCAGGTGACATAATGACCTAACTTCCAGCCTCTCGTGGTATAAATCATAGCTCCACCCTCCATTCTCCTTTTGAAACCTGAGAGCATGTGGCCTCTCTTTGGTCCCAGTACCGGGAAGGAGAATCCTTGGGTTTGGTGAGAGAACCTGCCTCAAAAAATACAATGGATAGCAATAGAGGAAGACACTTTATACACACACACACACACACACACACACACACACACACACACACGAGCCTACATGCATGCACACCAGACACAGAACAGCCATCTGGCTGGCTGCCCAAAAGTTTTCCAGACCCTTAAGACTTGAAAAGGTGACCGTGAATGTGTTCACAACTGTAGAGGTCAGTCATTTAGACTAGATCCGCCACTAAAGGCTTTCGGAAGCTGGACAGAACCCGGGTCATTGCCATGGTCTGAGCCGGTAGCTCAGGCTAGCTCTCAGCTGCGTGCCTTGATTACCCTCCCCTCTCTCATCCTCGCTCAGGCTAGACAGATCCTTGACAAGGTGGTGGAGGATCCTAAGACTATAAAAACGTGGGACTGGTGAGATGGCTCAGAGGGTAACACACTGGCTGCTCTTCCGCAGGTCCTGAGTTCAGTTCCCAGCAACCACATGGTGGCTCACAACCGTCTGTAATGAGGTCTGGCGCCCTCTTCTGGCCTGCAAGCAGAACACTGTATACATATTAAATGAATGTTTTAAAACACAATCTGATCAGAGGGCCATTTGCAGCTAGGTCTCAGAAGGCATATGACATCATTCCTGCCATGTTTTATTGGCCGAGAAAATCACAAGGCCAGTCAAGAGTGGGTGAGGGGAAACAAAGTCACGTAACAGAGAAGTTACTGTTCTGGCACAGAACAGCAGCCATCTTTGTCTCCAGCCCAACACAGCTGGAAACGGCACTGCTGGTGCTCTGCGCAGCGCCTGGCAATGGAGACAGAAATAGTCCCTCACCACAAAGAGCCCAGTCTTTCTCCAGACCCAGTTTCTGACCCAGGGGTGCATTCTGTGTTTCTAGAAGCATTGCAGGCATGTTTACGTGTGCCGATCCTGACTACATGGAAAACGATCTTTTTAGTGTCCTAGAGATTCAACCAGGAATAAAATTCAATCAGCCCAGCTCATGTCCCTGTCAGTACTGGGACAGCAGAGGTGAAAATCAGGTTTTGAGCTCTGTCCTCTTCTGCATATGCACACAGGTGTGCATGAGTGTGTGCTCATGTGGAGGTCACACGAGTGTGCATGAGACAGGTGTACGTGAGTGTGTGCTAGTGTGGAGGTCAGAGGATTAGCCTTCGGTGTTGCTCCCTAGGAGACCATCCAAATTGTCTTGTTTTGAAGACGGGGCCTCTCATTGGCCTGGGGCTCAACAATTCAGCAAAGTGATGAGTGAACCCCATGGGTCTTCCTTCTCTGGGACTCTGACTCAAGCTTGCATTGAAAACACTCTGACTAAACCATCTCTCCTCAGCACCAGAATCCACCCTGAGAGGCACTCTCCTTCCCTTGAGGGTCTGCGTTAGCCATGTAGAGTGTGTCTCCATCCTTCATCCAAGGAAGCCAGATTAAGGCATTCAAGGATGGCGGTGGTGGTGATGGTGGGGGAAACAGTAAAACAGCAGCCCTGGCCAGCCCAGCTGAGATCCAGGTTCCCGGCTGGTACAGACTTGTCTGGGTGCTGAGGTTGGAGACCGGCACTAGGAAGGAGCAACAGAGAGGAGAACTTGTCTGGTCTTGTACTCTGGGAGAGTGCTCAGCATAAATGGCTTCCCCAAGAGGACTAAGGGAGACCAGAGGGTTGGGGAAGACACCTGAACCTTTAAAGCTACAGGCTTCAGATCAGCACTCTCTGAACTGTCTACATACAAACTCTGGATTCGGCTGTGTTCTCTTTGTGTGAGTTCAGCTCCCAGACAGTGCTCATCCAAGGACAATGTTCAATCCCATGATGACACCTTGTCACCGCGGTGGTCTGAAATGACACCTTTATTTGCCACCACCAAGTGTCTACTGCTACCCCGCAGACTCCATCCATCCACTGCGTCCATGACATACTTTATAAAATCTCCTTTATTATTGCAGCTCCACAGTGGCTGCTCAAGGCCCTGTGGGAGCTCCATTGAGTATAAATTTTCTTGAGGGACTCAGAGTGGCACCCCCAGCGTAGGTGAGGACCCACGGATGCCACATCCTCAGAGCTCTGCAGGGCTCACAGGCAACCCCATGCAAGAGTCTCCTATCCCAGCAAGTGTCGACTGTTATTTAACATGTAAAGGCCCTGTCTTCTAGGACTCCGTTCTCTCCTTTCACAATACAATCCAGGGCTGGAACCCGGGTTGTCAACTTGGTGCTGCAAACTGAGCCATCTTGCCAGCCCTTGAGTTTATAAATCTGGACTATTTTCCCCTCTCTGGAATCCTGTAGAATCTTTTCTGATTTTTTTTTTTTTTGCTTTGTTTTGTTTTGTTTCTTCCTTAACTATGGACACATGAGCTGATTCTAGAAAAAAAAAAAACATGTATAGAATTCTTTCTTTTCCTTATCTTTCTGGAATTATCTAGACATTGTGTCTCCTATATGTATCTTCTCATGTGGTTGTTTAAATGAGAGCTGCCCCCCCCCAAAGCTCCGATATTTTAGTAGCTGCCTCCCGCCCGTTGGTGGTACCGTTTGGGGAGGTTTGGAGGGCATAGCCTTGCTGGGGAAAGTGTGTCACCGGGGGTATCGAGGGTGGGCTTTGAGAGGTTGTGTTCCCTCTACCTCCACTTCACTCTGGTTCATGCTTGTGTTGGAGGATGTTAGCTCTCAGCTTCCTGTTCTGATTGCCATGTCTGCTTCATGCCTCCCCACCCTGATGGGTGTGAGCCACGGGACCACACGAACCCTTCCTTCTATACACTGCCTTGGTCGTGGTGTTTCGGCACAGCAACAGAAACTAAGCAAGCATCTAGTTCCTCTTGTTTTCCCTCATCAGTTGTCGCGTGTCCCCCTTTACTGAAGCATGCAGCAGCTGTACCTTCCCACGGGAACACAGCACGTTTTCACCTGGGTTAGCTGTTCCAAAATAGTCACAGCAGTCGAGAGGAAGAAAACAGCCCTACACTAGGTGTGGGGGTTTCCCCACAAACAATTTATGTTCTAGAAACTTCCATCCCTGGCGTAAGAGTACTAACAGGTAATAGAGCCTCAAAAGGTGCAGCCGAGCTGGCGATGGGCAGATGGTGGGGGGCCTCTCCCCGAGGGGGCTAACACGTGCCTCACAGGTGCAGACTGGGTCTCAGGCAGCAAGCTGCTGTAAAGCAAGGCGCTGCCCTCACAGCTCACCATGTGACCTCTCCCACGTATCTCACCACCATGGTGATGCCGTCGGCCTTACTAGAACGGGACATGTCATCACCAGGTCTTGGACCTTCACAGTTGTGAGTTAAACCACCTATGGTTAACTCTCCACCCCACCCCACCCTCATGATCAGATGAGCTGTGGCGCACACACCTTTAACCCCAGCACCTATAATCCCAGATCTGGCCAGCAGGGTTACAGAGCAAGTTTCAAGACAGCCAGAGCTACACAGGGACAGCCAGGGCTACTGAGAGAGAAACCTGTCTTGAAAAACAGAACAAAAGTTAACTAGCCCCAGGTGTTTGGTTTTGAGACAGATTATCAAGTAGCTCAAACTGGCCTCCACGTCTAACACGTGTCCACACCAAACAAAGAATTTAAGCCACTAGGTATGGGATAGGTAGCCAGGTATAGCAATACGCAACTGTAGTTCCAGCACTTGGGAGTTTGGAGGCGGGAGGATCAGGAGTTCAAAATCATTCTTAGCTACATAGTGAGTTCAAGACCAGCCATGGATACAAGAGACATTGTCTCAAATAAATAAATAAATAAATAAATAAATAAATAAATAAATAAATAAATGTGAGCAGACAAAACCACTGTTGAATAATTTATGGATAATTTTAATATACTTGTGAGATAATCTCCATTATCAACTTGATAGATCAGCTTTATCATCACGGATAAATCTCCGGGGGTATCTGTGAGGGATCACTTAACTGCCACCCCAAATCTGGGCAACCCAATCCCATGGGCTGGGGTCTCAGACTAAACAAAGAAGCGAGCTAGCTGAGCAGCCTCCATCTCTCTGTCTGCTTCCTGATTGTGGATGTGATGTGACCAAGCCACCACGGCTTACAGCCACCAAAACTAGCATTTCCCTCTCTCTCTCTCTCTCTCTCTCTCTCTCTCTCTCTCTCTCTCTCTCTCTCTGTATCTATCTATCTATCTATCTATCTATCTATCTATCTATCTATCTATCTATCTATCTATCTCCTCTGCATAACCCGGACCATCCTAAAACTTGCTCTGTAGACCAGGCTGACCTCAAACTCAGAGATCTGCCTGCCTCTGCCTCCTGAGCACTGTGATTAAGGCATGCACCACCACTGCCCGGCAACTGTTTCTCTCTGAAGATGCTGTTGTCAGTATTTCATCCCAACAAGGCAAGAACTAACACAGTCCTATAAACAGAAAAAGAGAAAATCACTGTGATTTTTTTTCTTGAAATAATTAAGTTACAACACAAGCAATATTATGGCAGCAGAATTAAGAGCAACTACCCAGAATTTTGAGGATTTCTGTTCCCTATCATCACTGTGTCCTGTGGAAACTGTACAAAATGTTGTTAATTGCTCTGTAGTACAAGTGAGCAAATTAGCAATTGTCAAAATTAGCTTCTCAGTTTTTGACAAATAACATATTTTCAAGAAGTTGAAAGAAGGCTTCCCATCAATATGTCTATAAAATGAATACAAAGAAGATTTCTTTTCCAGTTCTGAAAGGCATTAGGTTCTGATTGTGTAGGGCACAAGCGCTGATCCATTTTGGGTCTGATCAGAACATCCCTGCCCAATTCAGAGCACGACCATCAGCTGTGCTCTCCTTCAGCGGACTCAGATTCCACTCAGCAGAAATCCTGGTGTAATTTACCTTTTGAGACATTCCTGACACACTGCCAGCGCAATCTTCATCTTTTCTTTCTTCTCCATAAACTCATTAACCATCTAAAAGGGACTTTGATGGAAATGGCAAAATCAGGCACTGGTGTGCAATTAGGACATCTAATGGGTTTTGATTGGGAACTTGGTTAAGATTCAGACCCTATAATACACTGAGAATAAAAAATGTTTTTCATGAAAATGTGGTTTTGCAGGTTGTTTACACAGTATTGTTCCAGAGGAGAGTTTTGAATTTACGATCTCTCTATCTGAAAAATTTGCACATAAGAACATTACACAGCAAAATTAACCAAACCTAAAGTCTGTACACCTTAATGAACTTTTATGCAGTTAGAATTGACAAAATAAAGGAAGTATTTTATTGAGGCAGGATCTCACTCTGCAGCCCTGTCTAACCTGGAACTCTGTGTAGACCAAGCCAGCGTTGAATTCACAGAGATCATCCTGCCTCTGCCTTCTGACTGCTAGGATCTCATGGTTTATAAAACTGTGAATACATAGCTCTTCTCGAGTGAAATGTATGTTTACAGACTTTATTTTTATTTACCTGTGATGTGGGACTCCCCTCTGTGCTGTGAATGTGTTTTATTACCATAAAGAAACTGCTTTGGCTGATGGCAGGGCAGAATAGAGCCAGGCTGGAAGAGATAGAAAGTCGGCAGAGCCAGAGAGACGCCATGTAGCTGCCGAGGGAGACAGATGCTGGATCCTTACCAGTAAGCCGCAGCCTTATGCCTATACATAGATGAATAGAAATGGGTTATTTCAATATGTAAGAGCTAGCTGGAAATGTGCCTGTATCATTGGCCAAACAGTGTTGTAATTAATACAGTTTCTGTGTGATTGTTTCAGGTCTGGGTGGCCGGGAAATGAAAGAGCAATATCCATTTACATAACTGTCAGAAGATACCTCATGTAACCTTGCCTCATACTCACTGTGTAGCCAAAGATGACAACAGAATCTCATTATGTAGCCTTGGAAAGCTTGGAGCTCTCCAGGTAGACCAGGCTGGCCTTGAACTCACAGACATCCATTTGCTTTAGCTTCAGGAATGCTGGAATCAAAGGAAAATGCCCCCACACCAAGCTTTAGTCTTTAAGTTCTGATTCTACCTCTGCTGCCAAAGTGCAGGGTTACCGGCTCCTGTGTGTGTTCCAGTAATGCCCTGATTTATGCTACACTGCAGATGGAACCTAAGGCTTCGTTCATAGCAACTGAACCAGATCATCAGCCCTACAGATACACTTTCAAATATTTTTATCTCAAGTTAATTACCTTTTAATTCCTAACAACAACTAGTGAGGTTATTTCAGATCCAGACTAATAGATTTTTCTGTCCCCCAATAATAGGTTTCTCAACTGAAACAGTGCTGGAGGAGGGAGCTGCTTGTTGGTTTCCAGCCACCCAGCTGCTTAGATCCAAAATAATCACACAGAAACTGTATTAACTAAATCACTGCTTGGCCTGTAGTAGGAGCTATGGGCTGTGTTCAGCAGCCCGGCTCCTGGCCACCGGCTAGCCTTATACCTGAAATAACAACATACAAACTGTATTCATTTAAACACTACTTGGCCCATTAGTTCTAGCGTCTTAATGGCTAATTCTCACATCTTGCCTAACCCATATTTAGTAATCTGTGTAGCACCAGTCTTACCAGGAAAGATTCAGCATGTCTGACCTGGCGGTTTGCTTCATCGCATCTGCCCTGGAGAGGAAAGGCATGGCGTCTGACCTCACTTCCTTCTACCCAGCATCCTGTTCTGTTTACTCCACCCACCTATGTTCTAACCTATTAGGGCCAAGCAGTTTATTAATTAACCAATGAAATCAACAGATTGATATATGACACTCCCACATCATTGGCCCATTAGTTCTAGCTTCTTATTGGCTAACTCTTATATTAATTTAACCCATTTCTATTAATCTGTGTAGCGTCATGTGGCTGTGGCATACTGGGTAAAGTTTCAGCGTCTGTGTCCAGTGGGGCTATATGGCATCTCTCTGACTCCGCCCTTCTTTTTCCCAGCATACAGCCTAGCTTTTCCCACCTAGTTTTGTTGTGCCCTTGCCATAGGCTCAAAGCAGCTCTTTATTCATTAACCAATAAAAGCAACACATAGACAGAAGGACCTCCCACACTAACACAGCAAGCCAGATCAAGTCAAATTGAAAAAGTAGAACAGGTTTATTTTAGCAAAGCAGCTCCCGGGTGGGTTCTCCAGTCCCAGAGAGAGAAGCCACACAACTGAACTAAAGCAGGGAACTTATATAGGTTGAAGGTTTAATCCCAAGTATGATCAAAAGCTGATGGCTTTAGGCCAGGACTTGGGCGGCAAGCATCTTCAGGGGAGGAAGCTAACGTAGCCACAAAGAATGTAGAACTGGGCTTTTTGGTGGCTTTTCTTTCTTGGACATTCTCTGTGAGGACGGGGTTTGGAGAGAAAGGAATGGGGTTTTTTGGGTCATGCAGGAGTGAGCTGGAGGTTCCAACTGAACACAGACAAAAGAAGAACTCCAGCTTGTTTACGGAAAACTTCAAGCATACAAAAGAGGGATCTGCACAGAGGGGCCTATCAGCCATTGCACAGGTTCAACAATGATCAGTTGGCAGTCTATTGTCTCATCTGTATCCCCCACTTAGTCATCACTAATAGACAAGACCGATTATGAACACATCACCTTGTTCCATCTGCAAATACTTCAGTGTGTTTTAGTAATACATCCTCTTTAAAATACCCACAGTGCCTCTAGGCATGGTGACTGACTTCTGCTATCACAGCACTTGGGAGACTGAGGCAGGAGGATCGCTGTAAATTTGAGGTTTAGACTATCTAGTAAGTTTCAAGCCATCCTAGTAATAAATGAAAAATAGCAAAAGTCTGGGAACATAGCTCTGTTGGTAGAGTCGTGCCCAATTCCATCTGCACTGCCACATAAAACATGGTGGCACACCTCCACACACTTGAGAAGGCAGGAGGATCAGGAGTTTGAATACAGTTTGTGTGTTGTTATTTCGGGCATAAGCTAGCAGGCGGCTGGGGTGCTGGGGACGCAGCCCCGCCGCCGCTCTGATTTCAACAACAGATGAGACCCAGTCTATTAAAAAAAGAAAAAACTCAAAAAACAAAACAAAACCAACCAACCAAACAACAACAACAACAAAACTCTCAACACTTAAGAAACCCAGTTAGAGGGCTAGAGAGATGATTTAGTGGTTATGAGCAATGGCTGCTCCTCCAAAGAACCAGGGTTCAGTTCCCCAGCATCCACATGACAGCTCACAACTGTCTGTAATTCCAGTTCCAAGGGATCTGACAGCCTTACACAGACATACATGCAGGCAGAACACCAATGCACATAAAATAAAAATAATAGAAATAAATAATTTTAAAAAAGACATCCAGTTAGGAAATGGACTAAAAGTCATGAACAAACTGTTCACCAGAGAGGATAAAGAGACAGGAAATAAACACAGGGAAGGGTACTCAATGTCATCAGCCATTCATAGAGAACCACAGGAAGTGAAAGGCCACGACCACAGCAGGGCTGGCATGCCACTCAGCCAGAAGAGAGCAGCCCAGCGTGCAAGAAGCACTGGTTCAGTGCCCAGCACCGCAGAAGCCAGGTCTGCTGGAGCACACTTGTAATCCCAGCACTCGGGAGGCAGAGGCAGGTGGATCTCTGGGAGTTCGAGGCCAGCCTGGTCTACAAGAGCTAGTTCCGGGACCGGCACCAAAGCTACAGAGAAACCCTGTCTCGAAATCCCCCCCCAAAAAAAAGAGCATCATGAGGGATGCTGGTGGCTATGGAAACGGTCTTTATCTTCACCTCATCTATATCCATATCCTGCTTTTTAGTATACTATGTGGTTTCTCAAGATATTATCATAGGGAAAGCTGGGTAAAGGCCAACTGCTCTTACTGTAGTAAGTGGTATTTCTCACTGGTGCATGTGGCCCGGCAGCTCTCTCAAAGGGGATAAAAGAATTTATTTGGAGTCAAATATGACTGACATTGGCCCAGGAACACAGGCTTGGGGTACTCCAAAGTCTATTTCGACATGGAAGCAGTTTCATGAAGTTTCTATAGTAACAGAAGGAAGTCATAAATCAAGGCAATTTTCAAATGCATCAGTGGAAACATCAGCAAAGCAGGCAGCTTGATACAGCCCTCAGATGCTGTCTGACTGTGTTCTTAACTTTCTGACAGAATAGGAAGCAAGTGTTTTGTTTGTACATTCCAAATGATTTACTTAATGCTCACAAAGATGTTAGGAAAGGCAGGCCGGTCTACATGAATTCCAAAACAGCCAGGGGCTATGAAAGAGAGAGAGAGAGAGAGAGAGAGAGAGAGAGAGAGAGAGAGAGAGAGAGAGAGAGAGAGAGAGAGAGAGAGAGAGAGAGAGAGAGAGANGAGAGAGAGAGAGAGAGAGAGAGAGAGAGAGAGAGAGAGAGAGAGAGAGAGAGAGAGAGAAAGAGAGACAGAGAGAGAGAGAGAGACAGACAGACAGACAGACAGAGACAGACAGAGACAGACAGAGACAGACAGAGAGAGACAGAGAGGGATCTAAGATAGGCTGGCTCTCGCCCTGTGACACAACAACTCGCCATAATCACAAAGTCCTTATCAGTTCCTTAGACCTGCAGACGGTTCCTTGGAGGCTGCAGCTTTTCTCTAAGAACTTTTGTGAACAGAAATTTAATTTAGATGTTTCGAGAAGGCAGGAGAGGAGGCTCCAACTAGAGCACTTGCTGCTCCTGCAGAGGACTGAGTTCAGCTCCCAGCACCCACACGGTGGCTCACAACCACCTGGGACTCCAGTTCTGGGCAGTCTGACCACCAGCACCAGGAATGCCTGTGGTGCACAGAAGCACATGCAGGCAAAAGGCTCACATACATAAAACAATATTTTAAAAACCAAAACACTATAAGGCAAGTCCTTAAGATTTAAATTCAGTATTTTGACTCAAAACTGGTTGATAGATGATACTTGAGACAAATGGCCCCAAAGCACGACAGACGTCAATTTGTTTTCCCTCTTTCACTCCACACAGTTTTGGAGGCTTTGTCTATTTTTGTTTTATGTGTATCTATGATCCAGATCCTATGGAACTGGAGCTACAGTAGAGTGGGAGCTGCCTGATGTGGGGTCTGGGACAGAACCCCAGTCTTCTGCAAGAGCAGCAAGTGTTAGCCGTCTCTCCAGCCCTCCCATCCCTTTTTTTTTTTTTTTTAAGATTTATTTATTAAGTATACAGTGTTCCACCTGCATGGATGCCTTCATGCCAGAAGAGGGCACCAGATTCCATTACAGATGGTTGTGAGCCACCATGTGGTTGCTGGGAATTGAACTCAGGACCCCTGGAAGAACAATCAGTGTCATTAACCTCTGAGCCATCTCTCCAGCCCTCCCATCCTTTTTTGGTTTTCTTGTTTGTTTTTCAGGACAGGGTTTCTCTGTAGCTTTGGAGCCTGTCCTGGAACTCACTTTGTAGAGCAGGCTGGCCTCTAACTTACAGAGATTTGCCTGCCTCTGCCTCCCAAGTGATGGGATTAAAGGCGTGCGCTGCCACCATCACCCGGCTCCCCTCCTTTTTTTTTCTTCTTAATGCTTTCTTTTTAGGTGTGTGCATCTGTGCACAGGTATGTGTACAAGAGTGTGTCAGATCCCTGGAGCTGGAGTGTGGGACACTTTTGAGACACCCCATGTGGGTACTTGGAGTTGAACTCGGGTTCTCTAGAAAAGAAGTACATGCTTTTAACCTCTGAGCCCAGACTTTCCTTTTCAAGGCTGACTAATACTCCATTCTATGGCTAGCGCACCATTTGTCTCTCTCTGCCTTCGTTCACTGAACCCTTTGAAACTCCATTTCTTTTTAAATTGGTAATCAAAATATCTAACAAAAAATAAAATAGGCCAACGTCAAAAAAAAAAAAAAAAACTCAGCCAGGCATGGTAGTGCACACTTCAATCATAGCCCTCAGGAGGCAGAGGTGGGAGGATCTCTGCGAGTTACAGGCCAGCCTATTACCCATAGGAGTTTCACGACAGAGTAGCAAAGTCATAGAGAGACCCTATTCAAAAGAGGAAGGGGGAAAAAAGCCAGAACTCTTAGGTACCAGTAACATTGTGCTGTAGTAACATCAGCCCATGTGGCACGTGTTTGCTGAGGAAACAAGGTGTTCAAGGATTAGTGTTGTGGAGTGGGTATGAAGGAAGGAGCGGCATGAAGTGTGGCCCCAGGCTAGGGACTGACTGATACACAACCAACCATTGGGAAAGACAACACACAGGACAGAGAGGCTTGCGTGGAAGCTGAGACGGTCCTAAAGAAGCTCAGGTTAGGACAGAGAGGCGGTTCAGTGGTTAGGAGCACTGGCTGCTCTTCCAGAGGACCAGAGTTCCAGAGGACCCTGCACTCACAAGATAACTTAAACTGTGACTACAGCCCCAGGAGATCAAACACCCTCTTCTGGCCTCCACAGGCATCAGGCATGAAAGGGGCACACAGATAATGTAGATGCAGGAAGAGCATCCATACATATACGATAAAAAGTTAATTAATTAAGAGACAAGGCTGGGAGGAGGTGGAAACTTTTTTTTTATTCTCAATAAAAAAAATAAAAAATAAAATAAAATAAAAGAGACAAGGTGGCACACACCTCTAATCCCAGCACTCAGGAGGCAGAGGAAGGCAGATCTGAGTTCAAGGCCAGCCTGGTCTACAGAACGAATTCTGGGACAGCTAGGGCTACAAATCAAAACCGCGTTGGGTGTTGGGGTGGGGGATGAAAGAGGAGGAGGAGGAGGAGACGGAAGTAGCAGTCTGGTCGGCAGCCTCTTTGAAGCTGAGCGGGTGCGCAGCTCACAGTCAGAGCTGGAGACAGACAGTGGCCAACAAAGTCACAAGAGGAAAGGGTTCCAAGTGAGATTACGAGCATCTCAGAGTTAAATTCAGATGAGACCTGGAGATCGCGTGTCCCACTGGGACACACACAGTGGTAGAGTCACAGGGGCACTGAAGCCACGGAAGGCAGCAGCTGAGACAAGAGGACACGCAGCACAGACTGGATGACAGAGAGCGTGACAAAGACGCACAACATGTTTGGCTGTTTGCTTTTGAGGATGAGATATTTGAGGACATGTTTTTATCAGCTGTTGCTGATATTGTTATTATTGTGTGTGCATGTGTGTGTCTATGCGTCAGAGTTGTTCTGTCCTTCCACTCTGTGGGTCACAGGGAATGAACACGGGCTGTAGGACTTAGCAGCAGGCACTTTTACTCACTGAGCTTCTCGGGAGGCAGAGGCAAGTGGATCTCTGTGAGTTCTAGGCCAGCCTGGTCTATATAGAGTGAGTTCCAGGACAGCCAGGGCTGTCTCCAAAACAAAGCAAAAAACAAACAAGTCTTTCCACCTGCCCCTGCTCACACCCGTGGCCCCTGTTCCTCCAGGCTCGGAAATCCAGCTTCCCTGCTTGTCTTCTGACTCTTCAGATCTTGCTTTAGCAGCCATCCCTTCCTCCATGGTGTCCTGATCCCAGATTATAAACACGCATGCCCTCAGAGCCCCCGAATAAAACGATAACAACCATCACCACAGGCTCCCCACCGCAATGGGTCCCCACCAAATAACAACCTAAGCCCCAGTGCACCCCACCGAGGCAGGCTCCGTGCACGACCCCTCCACCTTCAACCCCAAATCTAGGCTAAGGGGTTTCCTTCCATTCTTTGGTGAAAGCCCCTCTTGCTCTTAGGCGAGTACACGACACGAGGTACCAGGGCCTAACCCATCTCATGGTCCCAGTGAGAGAGGAGCCAGCCAGGTTGTTTCTCAGCCGCCACCCACCCTCTTCTTAGGTTCACAAAGTTGAGGCGGGTCCCTACACGCACAGTGCTCAGCCAGCGCAGTAGGCGACCTTCCCCCATCCTTCACTACACAGGCTGGCCCTGGACGGTGCGCACGTCCCTGCCCAACTCTAGGCTGTGGCTCTGGCGGGAGAACAGCGTCTGGGCTGTGGCTCTGGCGGGAGAATAGCGCCCGGGGTGACCGCCATCGAAGTTCCCGGGGGCAGCCCCAGATTGGCAATCGCGGCTCTGTCCTTTTGCGGGGCGGCTCTAGAGACACTCAGTCTCTAAAGTCGTGGCCGACCTCCGGCCTGGGACACAGGGGGAGCTGCAGGACCCGGAGGCGCCGCGGCCGCTCGCGGTGGGCTGGGCGGGGCAGAGCAAGGCTACCGCCTCCGCGCGTCCCTCCAGGTCTGGCCACTCCGCCCGAGAGCTCAAAGCGCAGGGGTGGCAGACGCGGCGCACCCCGGCCGGACTCGAATGGACCTCCCGCGCCGCAGGCTGTTCCGGATGCTGCTGATCTTCGCCGCCAGCTCCGGGGTCCTCCTCACGCTGTACTCCTCGGTGGGACAGCGGTCCCAGGAGCCCGGAGCCCCGGCCAGGTAAGCGCTGAGGGACGCTGAGCCCAGGGAGCGGGGAGAGGGCGCGCTCACAGCTCTCCAGTCGCCGGCGGACACCCCTGGGCTGACTCGCAGCGGCGACGCGCCTTCGCCGCTTTAATTTCGCGCTGCTCTCTCCCCGCCCCGAACTCACTGGTGACCCAGTCGTCTTTGCTTAATTTCGTTCAGGCCTCATCAAAAGCTCCCTGTTGCCACTTCCTTCCTGAATCCACTTTTAGGATAGAGACCCAAGTCCCGTTTTCCAACTTTCCCCCGCTCGCCAGGCTTCCGTTCCGTTCGTTCTCTTGGGTCTCTGAGCTCAGGCCTGCCTGCACATGGCTCTCTTTTATCTGGGCCTATTTGTTTAAGTGGTAACTTTGATAAGCGCCAACTGGGCACGGCGCTGTGAAAAGGCGAACTCCACCTGGAGCAACACTGGCCGATTCAGGACACACCTGACCCTTCCACCCAATTCCTCCCGCTTCACAGAAACCTGAGAACATCTTTGGCGAGCTACAGTACCGGTTTACTGAGAAAGCCTCGAGAGGGGTTAGCTTTATTTCTGGGAGGTACACCTAGACATACCTAGAATGTGGGCTTGGGGGTAGAAAGAGCCCACACAGCGTTAAGCAGAGACCTCAGCAATCAGCCTTTCTCTTCCTAGCCCTTTTGATTCTGCACAATCCTCAGCGAGACCTGTTGGGAAAAAAAAAAAAAAAAGTTAGCATCTAGTGTTTGACTAAAGGACACAGCTCAGTTGCAAAATAACATGAAATTGCTTGCAAACAATTGAGTCTCGTCCCCTCAGCTGGCCGCACTGAAGCTAGGCAACATCCTGCAAGGCGCCCTGACGTGACTTCTCATGGAGGGTTAGTGACATCGGATACCATCTCAACAAAGCTTTTCCTCTTTAAAAAATACTTTTATCACTTCTTTTATTTTTGAGATTATAATATAATGACATCATTTCCCCGTTTTCAAATTCCTGGCCTCTTTTTTCATTAATTGCTGTTACATACATATATATACCTAAATACAACCTGTGCAGTTTGTATACTGTTATGTGTGTGTATTTTCAGGGATGGCTATTTGGTACTGAAGAGCCAGTTGGTGTGCCCTTGCCTGTGGAAGACTGTCTCTCCTGCTCCCAGTATTTCCTAGTTGACTGTGGTTCTTTTTTTTTTTTTTTTTTTTTTTTTTTTTTTTGGTTTTTCGAGACAGGGTTTCTCTGTGGTTTTGGAGCCTGTCCTGGAACTAGCTCTGTAGACTAGGCTGGTCTCGAACTCACAGAGATCCGCCTGCCTCTGCCTCCTGAGTGCTGGGATTAAAGGCGTGCGCCACCACCGCCCGGCTTTTGACTGTGGTTCTTTGTGTAGGTTGAGGCCTCAAGGTCTCTCCCCTGTTCACTCTGGCAAAAACCTTTTTCCATTTCAAGAGATCTTTCTTCCTCCAAAATACAGTTCAGTTGGTAGAGTTCTTGCCTCTCACGAATGAGATCTTGGGAATTGGTCCCCAGGACTAAAAATAAGACAAAAAACAATAACCAAAAAAAAAAACCTGACAAAGTCTTCTGTGAACCAAAACCCATCCTTTTCTTTCTCTGTGTTAGTGTTTGCTGTGAGGGAGGAAGGGGAAGGTCAGGACTTAGCCTGGCTGTAGGAAGCAGGACTTTGAGAGGATGGCTGAGCATCCTTCCTGTGAAAGAGAACCAAGAGACAGTCCAGATAGAAGAGTTCCTGGGCCTACCAAGAGGGTTCTTATTGCACCTTAGCCGGGGATCTAGACATCTGCTGACAGAGGACTCTGGTTCCAGAGGGTTATCCTGTCTGGGTCTCCTTGTGTAACAGCTCTGGCTATCCTGGAACACGCTGTGTAGACCAGGCTGGCCTCGAACTCAAAGATCTGTCTGCCTCTGCATCCTAAATGCTGAGATTAAAGGCGTGCGCCACTGACGCCCAACATCTGGGAACTTTATTTTATTTTTTAAGGTCACTTTTTATAGTCAATATTTTTAAATTAAATTTGTTCTTTGAAAATTCTATATGTCGCTCTGGTGGTGGTGGTAGCGCACACCTTTAATCCCAGCATTCAGGAGGCAGAGGCAGGCGGATCTCTAGGTTCCAAGCCAGCCTGGGCTACAGAGTGAATTCCAGGCCTACATAGAGAAACCTGTCTCAGGGAAAGAAAAAAGAAAAGGAAGGAAGGAAGGAAGGAAGGAAGGAAGGAAGGAAGGAAGGAAGGAAGGAAGATATAGTGTTCTAATGACTCTCCCCCTTCACCCTCTCTTGTCTCCTCCCCCACTCTCCCACCCGCATTCCTTTCTTCCCCACAAGCAAGCTCTTTTTGTTTCATTTTATGAACCTCTGAGTTTAACCAAGGGTCTGCGTGAACATGGCTGTGGACCGGTCCCGTAGAGTCTGGTGGGCTCACCAGTGGGTACAGAACTGAAGACAATAACTGCTCCCCCATCTCCAGCATCCATCCATATCAATAATCCTTTCCAAGCGCCCCTCCCCTACCCACAGGGGCCTGTTGACAGGCCCAGACTTATGCAAGACCAGGGCAGGCAGCTGCTTTGAGTTCATGATGGCAGCGGCCTGTCGTGCCCAGAAGACAGCAATACACAGCACCCTCCCACCCCCCAATCTTTAGGTTCTTCCAGCCCTGGGTTCTACAAAGTTCCCTTTAGCCTCCACACGTGCTCCTCCGTGCGCCTTCATACAGAGGAATGCACGCATACCACACACTGCACACATACACACAAAGCTGACTCTATTTCGTTTACTTTGTCTCTTTGTTTTGAGACAGTATCTGATAAAACACAAACTGATCTCAAACTCCTTTAAGTAGCTGAGGATGGCCTTGAACTCCTGCTCCTCCTGCCTCCTGCCTCGAGGTTATTGCAGGTGCCAGCCACCACACCTGATGAATACATTTAGCTTTAGAAAAATGCACACTTTTGTCGTTATTTCTCAGGCTGCCAAGTCTTCCCAGGGGTGTGGGTGCCTACTTCCCTTTATGGAGGAGCCCTCTGGAGCAGGAAGAATGAGGATTCCTAAGAAAGGGCCTTTGAAGTCACCAACCCCAGGGCAGCTTGAAAGTACCATTAGACCTGGAGAGAGGGGTGGGGTTCAGGAGGGTCCCCACTAGCCTCACTCCATCTCAGCCACTTTCGCCCTGCCCTGAGAGTTTGGCGGTTCTTCCTTGGGTTCACAGGCCTGCTGCGGGATAGAGTTACCAGAGAGTGGGGGAAGGTGTGGGAGAGGTGAGCTTGAACTCAATCAGAATCTCAGGACCGGCAGTCTCCTTCCAGGCTGCCTAGGCTGAGCAGCACCAGGTCTCAGCTTCTTAGAGGAGGGGGGGAGGGGGATTATAGGGGGTGGACATCTGGCTAGTGGAGGAGGGAAGGGGGGATAGGATCATCTCCATTTGAGTTCCTTCAGGATCTTACTAGGAGCCTGGGAAAGCAAAGGGTAGCACCGATTACAAACTCTGCACTGGCTTAGCGGGCTCAGCATCTACAGGAGACCTGTGTTTCCCAGGCAAAACTCCCGGCCCCCAGCCCTCTGCACCTCCTCTTCACTGATGCTGCTGGGGTATGGGTATTAAAGGAGGGAGCACTTGGCCACCAGGTGCTTCTTCCATTTTTCCCCTCTGCCCAGGGCCTCGTAGTGCCCGGGAAACATGAGCACCCTCTGGCCTCCCTGTAGAAGACAGGCGGAGAGGTACAAGAACCCTCGCCTTTCCCCCTTAGGAACAATGGCTGGCATTTAGAAGACCTTCCATTTGGAACAATATAGCTGTTCTCTTGGGCCCCTTCCAACACTCAGGTGAGCCAAGTACTGGTGAACAGAGGCGGAGACCGAGGTTTTGGGAGATTCAGTGGGCAGCTGATCAGAGACAGAGCTGCATGCAACCTTAAGAGTCAGGCTTTCAAGCCACAGCACATGCACCATTCACCAGGATGCAGCTGCAGAGCTATGGGCAACATCAGCTGGAGGAGACCCCTCCCCTCATCATCCCATCCCTAACAACTGCCCCTCAGGCTTTTGTTGTTGCCATTGCTGTTATATTCTGTGTCAGGAGACTGCATCACCAGCCTGAGACTGGCTTCAAACCTAAGTCATAGAAGGTAGCCTTGAACTCTTGATCCTTCTGCCTCAGTCTCCTAAATTCTGGGATTAACCAGGCAGTGGTGGTGCATGCTTTTAAGCCCAGCACCCGGGAGACAGAGGCAGGTGAATCTCTGTGAGTTTGAGGCCAGCCTAGTCTACAAAGCAAGTTCCCAGACAGCTAGAGATGTTACACAGAGAGACCCTGTCTCAAAAAAATCTAAGTAAACAAACAAACAAATAAATAAATCCTGGGATTAGGGTTTATATTGCAACGTTTACCCCTGGGACTCTGGCAGGAGACCTCTCAGATGGTCACAATTCCAGGGACTGCCCATCTTTCCTGTTTTCTAGCTTCATATTTTAACTACCCCTATTCCTATAAACTCCACTTTTCTGCCCCTTGCAGAGACTCGGTTTCTTCCTTTGTGCAGTTGGGCGGGACGCAGTTGAGTGACAGTAGTTTGTGCACCTAAACAGGGAGCTGTGGCCAGAATACGTGTGGAGGATAGAGCCAAGGAGTAGACACCCTGGGGATCCGGGCACTTTGTCAGCCTCGGAGCTGAGGAAATCAGTCTAGAAGCTTCAGGTGCTGCTTGGACCCCCACTTTACTTCTGCCTTTTCCCCCCAGGAGCATCACATCACCTCGAGCATTTGAACCCAAGGCACCGAATGCCGAAAACAGAAAGGTACAGTGGTCCACCACTCTGGGGCAGTTTGAGCATCTTCTAGCTCAGAGGGGAGGAGGAGAGACGAAAACAAACAACATTCTTGAGGCTCCTAGGTCTGATCTGTTTGGACGTCTACCAGCACAGGGATAGACATCCATCCTCCCGAGGCATCTTAGATCTGGGATACATTGTTTCCTGAATCCCAACAGAAAGTGGTGGATAGATAAGTTCTGCAGTGTAGCCAGCTAGAACGTTCTTGGAAGTCTTAAAATTGTGTCCTTTAACTATGTGTCTGAATGTATTGTGAATGTATGCGGATGAGAGCAGGTGTCACAGAGGATACAGGCAGTAGAACCCCCAGACTTGGAGCTACAGCTAGTTGTGGGTGCTGGGAACTGAACTCAGATCCTCTGCAAGAGTAGTATGTTCTCTTCACCACTGAATCATCTCTTCAGCCCCTTCAAACTGTCTTTTTAAAAAAATAATAATAATTTTATTTTAAGTTATTTATTAGTAGATATTTGCTCGTGTATATGTATATGAACCACTTGTGTGCAGGTATCCAAAATGCATAGGATCCCCTATAACTGGGATTATAGGCAGTCGTGAGCCATCCATTGAGAATGTAGGGAATCGAACCCTGGTCCTCTGACTGAGCAATGCACGTTCTTGACCATCCAGCCATATCTCCAGCCCATTAAAATTGTATCTTTGTGTTGAATGGATTCTGTACTCTATTTCTCCAGATATCTCCTTATGATAAGTCACAGTTTACTTGCTCACGAAGGAGTAATGCTAAACTCTGGGAAATGCCCCCGTTTGCCTCAGGGGTCTTAGATCTTCAGGACTCTACTCTATAACCTTAAGTAGTAACTGGCACAGCACTTCATTCTCAAGTTTCAGTTAAATTGGTGTATTTGAGGTGGGCGGAAAGACAAACAGAGGCACAGAGCAGATAGGTGCCTTGCCCAGGGCCCCCAACAGCAATCAATGCCTCTGGGATGGGAGCCCCATCTGACCACAGAACTGGCCACACTGGGTGGTGTGTAGAACTTTCCTGCCCCCCCCCCAGCTCCTCATATTAGTTGAACTGGGAGATGTCTGTTCCTTTTATGGTTAAATCAGGCTTAAGCTCAGTACCCAAGAGCCTGAACTTCGACGTGTTAACTGAGGTTTTGGGGGCTCGGGGAGAAAAGGCGTCCATGCAGTGAAGAGTTTAGTGATAGGCCAGGCATTTGGAGACAGCACAGTGGTCTGGTCTGGTCAAGCGATGAGGGATGTGTGTGAAACAGGCCATGAGCCTGTGTCAGCAGCTGAAGAGGCTGCAGGTATCTGGAGTGCGTGGGTTTCCAGAGGTATTCTGCTCGGTGCTGATTAGCGCACAGTTCCAGGTAGTTTAAAATAAGCATTGCGGTGACTTTTGAATATAGGAAGCAAGCTACTCTGTAATGGGGACAATCCCACCGTCATGTTCGAGGTACCCAGAGACCAAAGAAAGAAAGGCAGACAGACCTAGGGGTGCACAAAGTATCTTTTATTGGAGGAGCTTTTGATGGAAGTATGGCCCTGGGAAGCGGCAAGGCCAGTTGAATTCCCACACTTTGGACCAGAAAGAAGGATTTATTTGTGGCTTTAAACAAAAGTGACTTCATCTGAGCTAGAATATGTCTGGTTTATCTTTAGGAAATACTGGAGACGCGGGTGTGTCCATCTGTTGGTGAGGGCACTAGATAAATGCAGAAAGTGCACCCAACTGAACTGAGCCGTGCAGGACTATACAAAAACACCCATCGACTTTACTACTGGAGTCATGGGCTCACCCACTCACACCTGCCATTATAACCCCCTTCCTGATTCCGAGCAACCCCTTCCTGTCGTTTCATTGAACCTTACTAACTGCCCTTCAGACACCAGCACCCACAAGCAAACCTCCAGTCTTTCCAAGGAAAGTACAATGGTTTAGGCAGAAGTCGTATATTCCTTGGCCATGGGACACAACAGGAGTCTGACTTTCTTGCCTCTGTGTGTGTGTGTGTGTGTGTGTGTGTGTGTGTGTGTGTGCGCGCGCGCGCGCGCTCTGATGCACCCTTGGCAACGTTCTTGAGTGTTTCTCCACTCATTTCATATCGCCATATGCCCTGCGGTTTGGGTTGTAGCATTTTTGCACAGTGTGGGATGCTCGCATGTTGCATGATAGCAGAAACCACTGTCTGACCATTTCCTGCTGTGTCCTTTGATCAACGGCTTCACAAAGAAGCTTATTCAGAAGGAACAGAGCCTTGCCCCACCCCCTCACCAAGGCTGTGTGAGACTCAATACTGTGGGAAAGCTGCAGATTAGCATGGGCGCTGGCTAAGAACCTCAGTCTCCTGAAGGGCCCTGACTGCAGAGCTGAGGTCTTGTTCCCCGAGGATCCCAGAACCAGGGCACAGGCTAGGTGACTTCAGACAACGGAGGTTGGGAGTGGAGAGATTGCTCAGTGGTTAAGAGCCTGTGCTGCTTTTGCAGGGGCCCCAGATTTGGTCTCCAGCACCCGTATCAAGCGGCTCACTCACAAGCTCCTAGAACCCCAACCTTGGGGGCTCTGATATCTCTAGTCTCTGTCGCAGCTGCTCTCACATGCATAAAAGCACACATATGCATCGCTAAAAAACAAGAAAACATGGGCCTGGAGAGATGGCTCAGCGGTTAAGAGCACTGACTGCTCTTCCAAAGGTTCTGAGTTCAATTCCCAGCAACCACATGGTGGCTCACAACCATCTGTAATGAGGTCTGGTGCCCTCTTCTGGCCTGCAGGCATACATGCAGACAGAATATTGTATACATAATAAATAAATAAATAAATAAATAAATAAATAAATAAATAAATATTAAAAAAAAACAAAACCAAGAAAACAAATCAACGCTCTGGTTCTGAATGCCAGAGGACCAGTAGTAGACCAATATCACATCAGAGCTGCATACTTCCCCTGGGGTTCTAAAACGCCTCCCTTGCCTTCATCTGTCTTCTGGCATCTCCGGGATGTCTTGGGCTCGGCTCAGTACCAGTTCGTCATTGCACCCTCCCCTGTACGGCCTCATCCTCAGGGGGCGACCTCAGCCCCTAAGACCCCGTTCTGGTGACTTCACAAATACCTTATTTCCGAGCAAAGTCGATGTTTCAGCTCCTCTGCTGTGATAAATGCACGAGGGAGAAACTGCAAAGGAGGAGCCGTTGTGTTGGCTCATGGCTCTGCCCTGGTCACTCGGATCCACTGTTCCTAGGCATCATGGGAGACAACAGTGATAAAATGAAGTCATTTACATCATGACAGCCAGTAGGCAGGGTGAGAGAGCACAAGGGGACCCTGGGACAAGATAGAGCCCTCAAAACATGTTACAGTGACCACCTCCCTCCAGGGAGGCCTCACCGCCGAAGTTTCTACCACCTCCCATAATGCCCTTACATTGTTTTATCATCATCATCATCATTGTAGTAGTAGTGTTTAGAGACAGGGTTTCCCATGTATCCCTGGCTGTCCTGGAACTTGATATTTAGACCAGGCTGGCCATGAACTCACAGAGATCCCCCTGCCTCTGCATTGGGAGTGCTGGGATTAAAGGTGTGCACCACCATGCCGGGCAGTCATCAAATCATTAACCCATCTATGAGTTAACTGATAAAGGCAGGACTCTTGTGGTCCAAATGCCTCTCTGCAATTGGCTCCACCAGCTGAGGACAAAGGCTACCTGAATGGCACGTCATGTCCAAAGCATCACAGTCTGTCTTCGTGTTAAGGTTCTCAGTGGGCATGAGTGCTGCGGGTTGGAAATCAGCAGCCGAGGGTAGGAGAGCAGACTCCATGCTTCCCAGCAACTCTCATTTCTCAGGGCGATCCCCCTGGAGGTAGGGTTGCTAAGTACCCAAAGTTTGCCCAAGTGGGAGTTGGAGGAGTATGAAGCCAGATACACTGAAACATGGATGTGTGACATCTGGAGAAGAAGGGCTGGACAGGCTAAATCCAGAAAGTTCCCTGACCCCACCGGGCTGCTGAATCATAGGCTATCTCAGACCCAGTGATGACCCTTCTGGAGGGGTAAAGGAAGCTAGCCCCTCCATCTGAATTCTCCAGTGATGTCGTAGGCTCCCGGGAGACACACCCTGCCCCCTACCCGACAGGCTTAGCCCTCTCCTCTTCTCAGCCACAGAGGCAGCTTTGTCAGCACCGGCTCTCCCTGGCCATTCACAAGGACCACCACTTCCGGGGCCTGTTTGATCTCTCCACCCCAGTGCTCCTGTGGAGCGGCCTCTTCACTCAAGAGCTCTGGAACAATCTGAGCCACTACAAAGTCCCCTATGGGTGGCAGGGGCTCTCCCGCGAAGGTAACCTGCTACCCGCTCCTCCTCTCTGCCCTCTGCCTCCTGCCCCAGCTGGCCCCTCCCTCCCACTGTTGGCCTGCAGTGTAGCAGGTCTGGTGGCCTTCACAGCATCTATGGAGAGCCTCGTGGGGTCTTCTCTGTGTGACACCTGCTTCTTTCCTCCTTCATCCAGTCACCCAGGGCTAAGCTGAGATGCCCTTGCTTAGTGGCTCCCACTCTCTTGGGGTCTCCTTGGCATGGAAAATGCCCAGTGTTGAATGGCAGTCTGATTGCAGAGGTTTAGGGGCCTTCATGGCACCGTCGTGGATGCTTATTGCCCACACCACCAACCACACTCAGACACACCCCAAGGAACTCGTGTGGGGTGGGCCTCGGGACGCACAGATTCCATGTTCAAAGGATGGATAGATCATGTTAGGATCTTGGTCACCTGCTGGGTGTGGTGGCACACACCTTTTAAGTCCAGCACTCCCTAGGCAGAGGCAGGTGGATCTCTGTGAGTTTCAGGATACCCAGGGCTACATAGAGAGATCCTGTCTTGGATGCTGCTGCTGCCGCTGCCTCCTCTTCTTCTTCTTCTTCTTCTTCTTCTTCTTCTTCTTCTTCTTCTTCTTCTTCTTCTTCTTCTTCTTCTTCTTCTTCTTCTTTTTCTTCCTCCCTCCTCCTCCTCCCCCCTTCATCTTCCTCCTCTTCCTCTCCTCCTCCTCCTCCTCCGCCTCCTCCTCCTCCACCCTCTGCTGCCGCTGCTGCTTCCTCTTCGGCTTCCACGTCCCAGCTTCTCACTTACCCGGCTT
>NW_026067918.1:9386820-9443122 GCF_014885135.2 Alexandromys fortis | reverse complement strand
TCCTCCTCCTCCTCCTCCTCCTCCTCCTCCTCCTCCTCCTCCTCCTCCTCCTCCTCTTCTTCTTCTTCTTCTTCTTCTTCTTCTTCTTCTTCTTCTTCTTGGTGTGTATAGTCTTAGAGAACTAGATATTCAGGCCACCCAAACCCCCCTATCCTTTTCTCCATCCCCTCCACACACACTGTCTCCTCTTCTACCCCCATCCTCTGTAATTCCTGAGTCTCCATAACATAAGCCTCAAGCCAGACCATCTGGGGAAAGCCTGGCCATATTCGCTGCTCATGGTTCCCCTTGTCTTCACCCATAGCTATCATGTCTACCCTACGCCTTCTCAAGAACCCTGAGAGTGCTGAGCTGTTCGGTCCTTCCAAACCGCTAAGCTGTATCCGGTGTGCCGTGGTGGGTAACGGAGGCATTCTGAACGGATCCCGTCAGGGTCAGAAAATCGATGCCCATGACTATGTGTTCAGGTAATGAGGGCAGGGGCCAGGCAGTTGGGTGGAAAGCTCTTGTTTTGCTAGTCCTGAGGGAACATCTACCCCGAGGCCAAAGCCAAGGCAGTTGCCAGCCTAAGGCAGCTCAGCAGTTAGAACCAACAGTTCTCAATCTGTGGGTCATGGTCACATGGTGGGGGTCAAATGACCCTTTCACAGGGGTCACCTAACACCATTGGAAAACACATACATATTTACATTACGATTCATAACAGTAGCAAAATTACGGTGATGAAGTAGCAACAAAAATAATGTTTATGGTTGGGGGTCACCACAACATGAGGAACTGTATTAAAGGGTCACAGCATTAGGAAGGTTGAGAACCACTGGTCTAGACCAAGGATCAACCAACCCCGAAGACAGAGCACAGGGGCCCAGTGTGAAGGAACCTGGGAGGAAGGGTCCCCACGGCCAGCTTTACCCATTCAGAGAGCATCTCTTGAGGACCCTAGAAGTGAGGATAGGCTAGACCCCCAAGCCAGGTATTCTCATGGGCAGGAGTGGTGCAGTAGAGGGATGGGCACAGGTGAGGCAGTGCCATGGAGAGGGAAGTAAACCAGACAACATGGAGAAGCCGCAAAGACGCTGATGGCCTTCTGCTGGGGCTAGACTCAACGGAGCGGTGATCAAAGGCTTTGAGCGTGACGTGGGCACCAAAACCTCCTTCTATGGCTTTACCGTGAACACCATGAAGAATTCCCTCATCTCCTACTCCAGCCTGGGCTTCACCTCCGTGCCACAAGGGCAGGTGAGGCCAGCAATGGGTGATACATGGTGGCTGGCAGTGGGCATTGTCTTCTTAGGGACTCGTGTGGGCTGGGTCCTGGGATGCAGACTCCCTGTCCCATGGATGGAGAGATGGTGTTAAGGTCTTGGTCACACCTTTAATCCCAGCATTCCCTAGACAGAGGCAGGCAGATCTCTGTGAGTTCCTAGATAGCCAGGGCTTACAGAGAGAGAGAGAGAGAGAGAGAGAGAGAGAGAGAGAGAGAGAGAGAGAGAGAGAGAGAGAGACCCTGTCTCAAACAACAAAGCAAAAAGAACTCGGCCCCATGAGGCGGACATTAGAGCTAAATAAAGGCAAGTCTGCTGGAGATTCCCCCATTCTTTCCAATGGCTCAGAGCTGCCTCTTGAGCATGGAAGGGGGAGAACTAATATTTCCTGGATGCAGATGGGACGCCTTGTGAACCCCACTTCACTGGGGAAGAGTCTGAAGACCAGAGCCCTTCCAGGCAGCAAGCCAGCAGAAGGCCCAAGGTTCAAACCTAGACTGCCCACCCCAGAGTTCCCTTATCTTTGCACAGTGCAACGGCATTTATTGGGTACGTCCTGTGTCCCCAGAGTGTCACGGTTGCTCCCTGTGGGACCATCATACCTGTCTTCACATGGCAGAGTTAAGTGATACTGACAGTTGCCAGGTATGGCGGTGCACACATGGCGGTGCACACATGGCGGTGTGCACATGACGGTGCACACATGCAGTCCTGGCACCTGGGAGACGTGGGAGCAAGGGCAGGCAGATCTGTATGTTTTTTTTTTTTTTTTTTTGGTTTTTCGAGACAGGGTTTCTCTGCTGCTTTGGAGCCTGTCCTGGAACTAGCTCTGTAGACCAGGCTGGTCTCGAACTCACAGAGATCTGCCTGCCTCTGCCTCCCGAGTGCTGGGATTAAAGGTGTGTGCCACCATCGCCCAGCAATCTGTATGATTTTTGAGGCCAGTCTGGTCTACATAGCGAGCTCCAGGTCAGCCAGGTCTATACAGTGAACCTTTGTCTCTAGCAGGGGAAACTGCAGCGGTTTGGGAATGTGTCCAAAAGCATTGGGCTAGAACTGTCCAGATCCAGGGCCCCGTGGAGATATTTCCATTTCCCCACACTGCCGACCGTAGAACGATGTGTGTGGCCTCTTGGACTCTCATCAGAGCCCTGTGTAGGAAGCGGAAGTTCAAAGAGGCTTATGGCCTGTCACAGCTAGTGTCCGAGCCAGCCTTGGAGCCCTCTCCCTGGCTCTTCCTGCCACACTTACTTGCTGTAATGCCATGCTTTCTGCCTTGAGCTCTCTGGGTGCCACGTGCAAGGCTCTCGGGTAAGGGGCGCTATAGGCCTAGGAGGGGATGGGCCGTGTTCCTCCAAGCTTCTGCCTCTGATGGGGACATTCAGGAGTGTCCTAGGCATATTGTCTACTGCTGAGTCCCCACCGCAGGAGCGATCAGTTGGTGAGAGAACACAGTGTGCCCACTGGACTTTTGTAGGGTCTGTCACACACCCTTAAATGATGATCCTTCATCATCTCATCAAGCCAGTGTTTCGGGAATTTGGGAGTGGCTTAGCAAGCAGTTCCAGCCCAGGTTCTCTTAGGCTGTGGACTACTTCCATCTGAAGGCAGGAGTAGGGCTAGAGTCAAGACGGAC
The DNA here is from genome assembly GCF_014885135.2 of Alexandromys fortis. Lineage (NCBI taxonomy): Eukaryota > Metazoa > Chordata > Mammalia > Rodentia > Cricetidae > Alexandromys > Alexandromys fortis. The sequence goes on along the minus strand of NW_026067918.1, from coordinate 9,440,221 downwards.
ATATTGCAGGTTTATGTCACCTGGGCCCTTCTGAAGATCCATCCCCCAAGAGCCCTCATGACATGATCGCTAACTTCCCCCAGATTGAGCATCCAGAGAGAGCAAGGACGCAAAGCCCCTTTCATGACTGTCTTTAGGATCTTATGTGTATGTGGCCAGCACCTATGTCTGTGGGCCACGCACATGCTTGGTGCTCACAGAGGCCAGAAGAGGGCGTCGGGTCCCCTGGAGCTGGAGTTGTGGCCTGTTATGAACCACCATGTGGATGCTGGGAACCGAGCCCAGGTTTTCCGGAAGAAGAGCAAGTGCTCTCAACTGCTGAGTCATCTCTCTAGACCTCTGTTTTCTACTTTTAGAGTCTGGCAGGAGGGTCAGAAGGGTCAGGAGACAAAAGGATCAGGACTTCCTGGACTGCATAGGGATTTTGAGATCCTGTCTCCAAAAGAACAAAACAGAGAGAAGATGATACACAATAGTCACAAAGTCTAGCCAGTCCTCACGGGAACGGCAACCTTGCTTCACCTCTTATGGAGAGGGACATCAAAGGTTCTGTGAGCCGACAATAAAACATCCAGGTCCCTCAGAGTGGGAATACAGCCTAGCAAGGAAATGCTCACAAGCTCAGGTAGCAAGGTGAGGCAGAGGACTGTTTTTCTCTGGAGCTGAAGGTGGCCTTGTCTGGTACCCCGACAGGACCTGCGCTACATCTTCATCCCCTCGAGCATCCGTGAATACCTGATGCTGAGATCTGCCATTCTGGGTGTGCCTGTCCCAGAAGGACCCGATAAAGGGGACAGGTGAGCGACTGACTGATGTGTGGGCCTGTCCCGTGGGGTGAGGAGGACCGTGAGCACCCCCCCTTGCTCGCAGGATTCATGGTTGGAGAGAGAAGCTGGCTGATGACTCTTTAGCCCCGGCTATGCTAGGGGAAGCTGTGCAAAGAGAAAAATCTCCACAATATTCAATAGTCCCTAGTTATTCAGCATAACTTATCATTGAGGGTTGTGCTCTGGCTGACAGTGGGTGCCCTCTTCTGAGGACCCTCGGGTGGGGCAGGCCACAAGGCTCACAGAACTCTGTCCAGTGGATGGAGAGGTATTGCTTGGCCACCTCAAGTGTTGGCATTAAAGCTGAAGGCAGATTTGGCAGGGCTCAGATTCTTTCAGGTGATCCAGGGTCCAGGTAGCCCTACTGGCTTCCCTGCTGGATCAGAGGTGGTCTAAAGGTGAACAGGCCTGGCCCCTCAGCTCTGGGCTGCTGTCTCAGTTGGTAGCTCTGGCCCACTGAGCACACTGCTCTGGAAACAAAGAGCAGGCAGGCATCCTCCCCAGGGCTCTGCCCAGGAGCCAAGAACACTAGGTCCCCAGGCTGGGTCCAGAGAGGTAGGAACAAAGAGTGCCATGTCTTCTCAGCACCTTGATGATCCATGTCTGAGCTCTGACTTGAATCTGCTCACTTGAACCAGGTTCATTGTCTTGTGCCTGAGAACCTATGCCACTACCGTGGCCAGGTGACCAAACCCTTCTCATGGCTCTTGGAACATGTGACCCACTTTCTCAAAGAGCAACTTTCTTTATGGGTTTAACGATAGAAACCAGCAGCAGCCTGGAGAGATGGATCAGTGGTTAAGAGCACTGGCTGCTCTTCCAAAGGTCCTATGTTCAATTTCCAGCAACCACATGGTGGCTCACAACCATCTATAATGAGATCTAGTGCCCTCTTCTGGCCTGCAGGTATATATGCAGCCAGAACACTGTATATATAATAAATACATCTTTAAAAAAAAAATGATAGCAACCAGGCCAGCCCCTGCTGGGCGCCCCACCCCCACCCTATGATTACGTAACAATTGCTCCCTATAGGTCATGAGAACTGAGGATGGGTTCTATGATGCGCTGGGAATGGGCTTTGGGGGGAAACCGCCTCAGAGTCCCCGGGTGGACTTAAGCCTCCTTAACACCAATGAGCTCCCCCTCCCACACCCCTAATCCATCCCCAACCCAATCCCCGTCCCAGTCCCGGTCTAACCACGCCCACGCTGATAATTTAACCAACCAGCAGCTCCCCCCTAGCTCTGGAGGCTCAGCCCCTTCCCCTTCCCCCACCCGGGGGACTTCCTCCCGCCCAACCTCCCATAACCCCACCCCAGCTCCTTCTCAGCCATCCTCCCGGGCTTCCTCCCAGTCACCTAGTCCTCATGTCCAGCATGTGTCCCGAGGGTCTACTCAAGCCCCTACCCCTCCAGCCTCCAAATCTCCCTCCCAGACTGGATTGAAATCTCTCTCTCGAAACCCTTCCCTGACGCCCGCGGTGCCCGTGAACAGGTCCCCTTCCCACAGCCCTGTGGTCTCGGCCTCCTACATCGGGCCCATCCGCAACATCCCTTCCTACATTGCCCCCTATGTGCCTCGCTTCATGAAAGAGACCTCCTATTTCCAGCCCCCTACAGCACCTCTTCCGCAAAATCGGTGCTTTCCCTGTCCCTTTCCTTGCCAGGCCCAGGAATCCAGTAGGCCGCAGCCACCACCACCACCTGACTCTCTCTACTTCCCCCTCCTCCCCCCACCCCCTCACCTCCCCCAGGTGAACTGCACCTACCCTACACCTCCGGCCCTGTTCACACCCCCATCCTCCCTCTCCTACACTCCACCAACTGAGGTCCTGCTGAAGGGGAAGCCACACGTGGTACCTTCGGTGCTACCGGCCACCTTCTACACCCCCTTCTCCCGCTTCTACTCCCAGCCCCAGCCCTACCGCTACCACCGGCGGTTAACCCTCCCCTCACTCTCCCTTCAATACGATGGTTCTGGACGCTCTGTCCACTTCTATCGTGGGACCTAGGCCTCACACCTATTTTGGACCAGAAACCTCTGCCAGTAAATTCAAGCTCCTGCATCCAGACTTCATCCGCTACTTGACAGAGAGGTATGGGGGATGGGGACGGGTTGGGAGATGGGAGGACCAACTTTTTCCTTCTCACCCCTACTCATATTTACAGTGCCTTTGGCGGGGCTTCATTCACTACACACTGGACTGCACGCCCGTACTGAGTGCCATGTGCCCATCGCTGCACTAAATGTGTCTGTGGTTTCTTTTACTGACTTATTTACTACCGTGTAGGAGATGGTGATAGAGTAGATAGGGAATAAACAAGAAATGGGAAATTGAGTCCCACGTTCACAAACTCAGAAGATGTTGGGTGCTAAAAAGTCTAGAGCCATCACTTTTAGCTCCAAACCCAGCCTGCCAAAAGCCAGTGATCCAGAGAATCAAGGGAAACAGATACCACTTCTCTCCCTCCCTCGGTGCCTTAGGTCGGACATTTGGTTCAGTCAGGACATAGTTTGGGTTGTCGTGGAGGACATGACATGAGTAAGCAGAAGCCAGGGATCTGCTGACCGTCCTTCGGGGCAGAGGTCCAGCGGCGATGCCCAGTGCTAGCCGCCCCACAGTTGAGAAACCCACTGTACAGCACAGAGGCCACCATCTCCACAGAAGGTGGGCGGAGCAGTAGGTGGGAGGCCAGCGGAAGCCCTCTGAGCTTGAGTGACCTGCCCGGTCAAGCTCTCGACAGGAAGCCAGGTCTGAGGGCAGCACCTGTGGGTACTATCACACCAGTGAACCCAGAGCTAGCATCTCAGCTCCCTGCTCAGCCGTAGTTCCTATTGGCTCAGTTGAGTGGCTCTCACCCCTCTGAGGTGTTAACTTCATCCTAAGACCCTCACTGTTGGAGGAGAAGGGCCGGTTTCTGACTGTCTCCAGCCTCTTTGAGAGGGTAACCTAAAGTCTAATGTAGCTGTGGTATTCTCATTCAACACCTGAGTATCTTTCTCAAGTTTTAGGGGTTGGTTTTTGTAAATCTTTGTGGGGAAGGCTGGGCAGGGCGAGGAACATGCAGGCAGGAGCACGTGGAGGCTCTCTCCTTGTCTGTTTCTTGACATTCGCCAGGCCCGCTGACCTCTGAGTTTCCCTGCCTCCCATCTCACCGTAGGACAGCTGGGATTGCAGATAGGTGCTCCTGTGTCCAGCCTCACGTGGGAGCTGGGAACCCAGATTGGGACCTGAAGTTAGTGTGACAAGGGCTTTACTCTCAACTCTTCCCGCTAGCCCCTTCTCGGATCTTAACGCTTCCGACGTCCTTCCAGGTTTCTGAAGTCCAAGCTGATGAACACACGTTACAGAGACATGTATATGCCCACCACGGGAGCGCTCATGCTGCTGACGGCCTTGCACACCTGTGACCAGGTAGGTGGTCCTCTCCAGGAGCATGACTGTCAGCTCACTGTGGCCCACTAGTCCTTCCCAAGGCTGGCCACCCTGAAGTGGGGCTCGACCACAGACAGGATTCTCCAGGAGCAGGAGAGCCCGCTTCCTCCTGACATCCCAGAGGGTGTGGTCTGGGCCAGCCTTGCCTCACTGTTCCTCCTGCCCACCTTCCCTCTTCTTATTCAACACGGTATTTAGGGTGCAGTGGGCCAAACAGCTCTTCTGAAAGCAGAATCTGGCTGGGGGGAATCATTTAATGGGGATTTCCTAGAGCTGGCAACGGACAGCAGGCTCAGCCTTGCACCTGCAGAACCCCTGAAACCCTGTGGTAAAAGGTTCCTTCCTGGTGGAGTGCCACTTGACGTGTAAGGCGGGGCAGAGGTTGAGTGACAGTTCTCAAATGGCTGTGGATGCAGATGAAGCAAGCATAGCATGAGGCCCTGCGTTCAAGCTGTGATCCCGTGAAGGCATGAGGGACGTTAGTCCCTGGCTCTGTACATTTTACCTGTTTCAGTGCAGGTGTCCTGACTGCAGTCACCGTAGATCCCCTCCATCCTTGAACTTCAAGATCACGATGTCTGAGTTCCAAACCCGTCTCTGCCACTCACTGAATGGGGACACTTGTAATTACCAATTAGCCTGTGTTCGATGGGGTTAAGACTCACTTGTGAGAATGTGTGTAAGCTGAGCTGTTCATCTGCTCCCTCATCTTCCTGAGGGGACCTGCTTGGGGGGGGTTGGGGGTCAGGCATACTCTAGCTCCAGTTGCTTCGCTGCTGCACCCTGCAGCTCCCTAAGTGCACACTGTGACTGTCCTTCCCCAGGTCAGTGCCTACGGATTCATCACCAGCAACTACCAGCAATACTCAGACCACTATTTCGAGCGAGAAAAGAAACCAGTGATATTCTACGCAAACCATGATCTGACCCTAGAAGCTGCCCTGTGGAGGAGCCTACACAACGCTGGCATCCTTCAGCTGTACCAGCGCTGACCCCGAAGGACCCATTTCTTTGCTTCGAAAGCACTTTTTCTTGACCTTTCAACCTTTGGAAGAGGCATCAGTCCCCTTGACCCTCTGCTTCCCCAGAGGGTACTGAGACAAGACTCTACTTGACCCTTGACCCTCTACTTCCCCAGAGGGTACTGAGACAAGACTCGTGGCCACATCACCAGAGCCTGTTCAATGCACGACACGGTCTTGACTTGAGCCTACTCTTCTGGGCTTAGCCAGGGGAGGGCAGACTGCTTTGCAGAGTTCGTTTTCACCCCCCAAAATGAGACAGTGATCCTCACCAGCAAAGACCCTGATAGTTTAAAGCTAGCGCCTGACCCTGAGCAACTAGGAACATTAAAGAAGCCATTCAGGGCTGTCTGGAAACCAGTATCAAGCAGAGACTAACTCCTAGCTGAAACCAATGGCACGTCAAATTCCAAAGCCATTCAACCTGTGAGGACATCTTAAGCTTTCTGAGAACACGACATTTTTGCCTTGGGACAGAACCACAGGCAGAAGGTAATTTGAGGCTAGCTAATAGGGCAAGTGCCGGATGACCACTGTCTCTTCCTGTGTGTCGGCTTGGAGGGAGTGGTGAGGTGCAGCTCAGGACCAGGACTAGCTCGCAGGCACAAGCACATCCAGCACCAGTGTACAGAAGGTACTGACTCTTGGCCAGCTACACACAAGTTGTCACTACCTGAGTCCTACTGGAGATGTATCACCATCACTCCTTGTCACCAACAGGATACTAGAGTGACGGACCCTCATCCTTGCATCACAGCTTCAATAAACAACTGAGGCAGTTTCTGTTTCCTGAGCCATTTAGTCTCACGTAACTAAGATATCACAGGGCCCCTAGAAATGTGTACGGTTGGGGGTGGGGAGTGGGTATCCCAAGGATTGCTGGCCAGACATCCCGAGGCTTAGGACTGACATTTGGTTCTACAGTTTGGGAAAACTGACGGGATAAACCAATGACCTAACAACTTTAAGAACCCCAGAAGGGCCGGGAATGGTAGTGTTCAACTCCATTCCCAGCAGAGGCAGATGCCCCGAACTGCGGAGTCTGAGACAGCCTGGGTTTTAGCCTCTTGCTGCCGAGGAGTTAGAATGTTGGGTAAACAGACTCTCAGGAATCCTGCAAAGCAGACAGTCCTACATCAGTTATTCAGACTCCCTCAGTCCCAAGATCTCACAGCTGACTGTACTACCTAAACCCTACTGCCCTGGCAACCCACATTTCCCTGGCACCCTTTAATCCATGGTGCAGACACAGTAGCAGTACATTCATGAACGAATCAAATGATTTCTTTAAAGACCAATTTATGTGAATGGGTGTTTGCATGCATGCTGGCCTGTGCACCACTTGCATGCCTGCATGCATGGGTACCATGATGACCAGAAAAGGATACAGGATTCCTTGGGACTAGGGTTACAGATGGTTGTGAGCCCCCATATAGGTACTGGAATTGAACCCAGGTGTTCTGGAACAGTTGGTGCTCTTAGTCATCCCTTCAACCCATCATCATTGGATTAAGTGTTAGGTAATTTTAGGTGACAACCTATGATTTAGGTACAAAGTCAACTTTAACAGGTCAATAGAAAATGGATGTCTGCGGTTAGGTTCAAGTGTTATTCTAGAACACTCTTTTTTCTAAGCCTCAATCTCATATCCACAATGCTAGTGAGTTAAATTTTATAGTTTATTTGTGCTTCAAATTAGAAAGCCCAACACCGACTTCTCAGGAAATCCACTGTGAGAAATGCCACCCCCCCACACCCCCGCTCCAAGTGCCTCCAATATTCGCTAGCTGCCAGAGGCTTCCAGGGTGACTGCAGTCACTTGACTCTGCTGGCTGCTTTTGCAGATCAAACTCCAAGGCCCTTTGATGATGCGCTGGGAGACTGAAGGCCAGCAGCAGCAGGACACTCGAGGGCAAAAACCTGAAAACAAAACATGAAGGAAACTTAGAGTCTGGGAACAAGTGCATCAGCCTGCAGCTCCTGCCACTACCATTTACCAAGCACTGTGTGTGCTGTGCGCACAGGCGGGCACTGCCTAAGTTCCAATGCAGAATGATCAATTTGTTTTAGGAGACAGGAGAAATTTCTGGTAATGGTAAAAAACCCATGAAGCATCAGGAATGTTTACACTCAACTCACTCCCTCTGGACATGACCTTTGAATTCACCCAGGAGCAAAGCCAAGCAGGCCTGCTTCCCTGTAGGCTGTGGGCAGCTAGGGCTCAGTCAATCTCACCCAAATGCAAATACTTTAGGTGATGAAACAAAAATGCGGCCGTACAGGCACAAAAAGCCTGTGCACACCTCCCAGTTCCCGCAGGAAAACACCATCTGAGGGCACTGCAAACTGGCCACAGAAACAGGAATTACTGAGGTGGAGTTCGCCCAGCCCCACGGCAACTTGTTTCTTGTTACCCTGGTGCCCATCAAGCAACCCGACATTCAGACAGGACCTAATCTGTACAATCTGTATGAGGCTGCCAGGGTCACAGCACCTCCTTTCCTAAATGTCAGGGCTGCAGCAGAGGCAAGGGCAGTCATTAGGCATTCTAGAGTCACAAGCTGGCACAAGTCTTACATTCCCGTCTCCTTCAAAAGAGCACATTCATTTTCTACAAGTATGTGACAAGGACCCTTTCACTTCACAATGAGCACAAAACGAGCCCTGGCAGCATGCCCACTTCTGCTAACTCGGGGGCTGTGCCCTCAGAGCCATCACTCAACAGAGAGGATTAAAGGGCAAGCAGGCAGCAGGTTTCTGGAAGGCTGGCACACTACACCAGCTCCCAGCAGGGCACACACAGCTCTTTATGGCATCCACTCGATCCCTTATAAAGCTCGAATTTCTTCAGGCAGAGAGCCACACCCCTGAGCCTCAGAATAGAGTATTTTCCCTCAGCTGAAGTTTTCAGACAGGGATAACCAACCATCCATCATAGGCTTATGGGCTTTTTTTGGAACACAAACAAATGGGAACATAAAATCACAAGGAAGACATGGCAGAGCACGCTTTCAATCCGAACACCTGGAAGGCAGAAGCAGGTGTTCCTCAGTGAGTTTGAGGTTAATCAGGTCTACTGAGTGTTAGGCCAGCTGGGACTATACAGTAAGACTATCTCAGATTACGGGGGGGAGGGGCTCCATTAGTCACAAGGAAGCTGTCTCACCCTGCACAACCTGGAGAAGAAAGAAAACCACATTGAAATCTCCCTCGTCAGAGTAGGGTGTCAAAGGCACTGATACTCCACCCCACATCCTGATCCAGGCTCAAGTCCAGGTGCAGATGGTTACCTGTGTGGCGGCTACAGCTTCCTGCATCCTTCTCCTCCCGTGACTCAGCCTGCACCTGGTGATAAGGAAACACATGGTAACTCTAGAGCAACTCACTGTAAAACCATGCCCGGAGCCTGCCTGTCCCTGGGAAGCTGAGCTTCAGATAACCACATTCCACACAGAAAGGCCTCTTGACCTTCAGTCAGGGATAACTTACATCATCACGCACTCAGCTCCCACAGAACTGCCAGCCTCTGAGCATGAGAACCCTTTAGAAAGGTTTTTTTTTTTTTTTGGTTTTTCGAGACAGGTTTTCTCTGTGGCTTTGGAGCCTGTCCTGGCACTAGCTCTGTAGACCAGGCTGGCCTCGAACTCACAGAGATCGGCCTGCCTCTGCCTCCCGAGTGCTGGAATTAAAGGCATGCGCCATCATCGCCCGGCTAGAAAGGGTTTTTTTTTTTTAAATATTTTTATGTGTTTTGACTACATATACATGTGTACCATGTGTGCTTGTAGAGACCAGAAGAGGGCATGGGATTCCCTAGAAGTGGAGTTACATACAGTTGGCTGCTCGAAGTGGGTGCTGGGAATGAACCCAGGTCCTCTTTAACCAACTAACCATCTCCCTGGCCACTCCTGTCCTCCTAAAGACAGGATCACTAACATTAAGGAAGCAAAGACAGAAGTGTGAGTTGGAACCCAGCCTGTACTACACAGCAAATTCAAGGCCAACTCAGGCTACAAGGTAAGACCTTCGGGTGGAAAGGTCACTCCCAGCAGCAGGGGTCTGATGGCTGAGCCAGAATCTTTGGCATGTCCTATCATTAGAATACCCAAAATGGTTTAGGTCACCCACTGGACAACCATCTATCACAAAGGCTACCAAGAAATGACATCATACAGTTTCTCCTCCCCCATCCACATGTACGACAGCAAGCATGTGGTTTTCAGTTTTGTTAAAAATAGCCAGCACTCTAACCTTGCTATAAGGCCTTGGCTCAAATAGACCAGAATCGTTCGAACCGTTTCTGTACGCCTGCTCCAGACCTCCCACAAGGTTCTGACTCCACTCTAGAACCATTTGCATCCACTGGCAGAAGTGGACCCAGGAAACACGTTTTAGGTTCTGAGATACATCTAAGCTTAGAAACAACCACTTCTGCATCACAAGACACAAGGCTCTGTGCCACCATTAGTTGGCAGGTCAAAATCTTTCATCTAAAATGCAGTTCTGGCTCAGTGTGTGAAGGAGAGAACACACTTCATCCTGACTGACAAACATAGCCACGGCACACGCACATACAAAAGAAGTATCTTTAAGTACGCACAAGGTTTGATCCCCTGCCCAGAAAAACCTATATAAAATGCAGTTTCTAGGGGGTTTCTTAACCTCACTTCTATTGACATGTTGGGTGCCTAAGTCTTTATAACTGGGGCTGGAGAGATGGCTCAGCAGTTAAGAGCACTGCCTGCTCTTCCAAAGGACCCAGGTTCAATTCCCAGCAACTCACAACCATCTGAAATTAGATTTGATGCCCTCTTCTGGTCTGCAGGCAGACACATAGGCAGAATATTGTATACATAATAAATTAATATTTAATAAGAAAAAGTCCTTATACTGGCTGTCTCGTGCCTTGAAGGAGTCACCCAGCATCAATTGGATGTCCACTGAAAGCCAATAGCTTTCACAATCTTGAGCAGAATCCCCACTACGTGGCAGCACAGTGGAGGACAACTTTGTATTTGCAAACTCCTTACCTCTTAATCTAACAGACCAATCCTTCCAGGCAACAATCCCTGTGATTGTATGAAGAAGCTGTTAGCACGCATAGCGTCAAGAAGGTCCTCACGTGCCGCGCCCGACAATGTCTCCAGGAGCCAACTCCAACCTGAAAGGATAACTGAGACAACAGACTTCATTGTAACAGAGACAACCGTAAGGTGTTTATTCTCAAATTAGGCGTTAAAAGGTTGAGCCTCAGTAAACCACGACTCTTCACAAGACATGTCATCTCAGACAGGGATAACTTTAATTCATCCTCGGCTCAACCAGGAACAAACTCCTAAATCCCAGGCAACCCAAACTCATGGTCCAAGTCTCTTCCCTTCATCCCTGTCCATCTTGTCTCCCATGTTATATGGAGGGTGACACTCGGTGGTTCCGGTTTACACTGGCAGAGCCTCTCTTCTGGACTTCGAGTAGAAACTTACCGAAATGGACTCATGGCTCGACACGCGTTCTCACAGCTGAACTTTATATTAGCACGCCTGAAGCACATGTCCATCATCTACCTCCACCTTCTCATCGGTGGCCACACGGGTCCGTTTACGCTTAGGGATCCTGCCATTCTGAGACGGAGTCTGCAGCCTTGCTTCCCAGCGTCGCAACAGGTGCCAAAGGAGTGCCTTCGAGGAAGGAAAAAAATATGCCAGGGGAAACTATGGGTTTTCATTTTGCGGGCCCCTCAGTCACAACCTGCAGTCATTAGAGGATGTCAAGGCACTACGGGCGGGCAAACGTATTCACGCATCCACGCTCAGGCATTAAAGGCCACCCCGCCTCAATGGAAACCCCAGGGCCCGCAGGGTCGCATGCTCCGCGCATGGCTGGCCGTGAGACACAGGGGGCTGGGCAAATTGGGAAGCACTCCCAAGAGACGCGAATTCAAAGCCTAAAATGGGCTTCAGCCCTCTTTCACACAACAGTTCTCGCAGTCTGGAAAACCTTTTTTTTAATAAACAGAATCGGCCGGGCGGTGGTGGCGCACGCCTTTAATCCCAGCACTCGGGAGGCAGAGGCAGGCGGATCTCTGTGAGTTCGAGACCAGCCTGGTCTACAAGAGCTAGTTTCAGGACAGGCTCCAAAACCCACAGAGAAACCCTGTCTCGAAAAACCAAAAAAAAAAAAAAAACAGAATCTTAGACCATCTAAGACCTTAAATAGCAATGCAGAGGAAGGGCTTATCGCGGCCACTTCACCTCTGGAGGAGACAAGCATGGCGACGGCATGTGGAGAAAAATCTCATTTTCCCGCTTCCACAGCTTACCAACACCCGGAGCCCTAGTCTTTTCAGTGAGTGAACGAAAGACAAAAGCAGCCATAACTTCCACACACGCGGCGGCGGACCTCGGAAAGGGCGAGGTTGCGGCTGCGCGCAGTCTTCCCACCCCGGTCTCGCCGGAACTCTCGCGATGTTGAGAAAGGCCTGTTGGGAAATGTAGTTCTAAACCGACCGTGGCCGAGTGTCGGTCGTCTCTCCTGAGAGTGAGTGAAGAGAAGGGGTAAGATGATGGCCGCCACCAGGGGCAGCAGAGGTTCCTGGGGTGGGAAGTTTGGTCTGATGAGGAAACTCAGGCTCGTGGTCAGTTGCTCTGAGGATTTTATCTGGGGTGGAGAGGCGTCGATTGCCTTTGCCCAGGGAGAAGTCCCAGGGTCTCGTCGGCTGCTTTTTAGACGGGGGACGAGAGCGGATGCAGGCAGCAGGGGGCGCTCGAGCCGTAGGGTCCCGTCTGCCTGGGACCCTGTCCGGACCGGAGTAGCAGGAAATCATAAAAACTGACGGAGTAGCTTGACTTCGTGAAAACAGCTCCAGGCTGGCACCTCCAGAACCAGGGAGTTGCTCCCATCCTTCTGGGACCTTGACTTCAGTGACAGCCGACCTCGTCCCGGCCGCGGTGCTGAAAAGAACTTCAGGACTAGCCAGTATAAATTGGAGAGAAAATAATTTTAATGGAGGTGTTTAGCGTGAGGATTAGGAGAAAGGCGCCCAGGAGAATGGCGTGCCCCAGTGTGGGAATGGGCTCAAGTCAGAGCTGCAGCTAGTTGCTTAATCTTAGCCACGTATACTATTTTGGTGGCTCTGAGTTACTCTTCAAACGGTTGCTAGGAGACCTCCCCCATCCCCACTTTCTTGCTCTCTTGATAAGTGAGATAAGTGTGGGGGCTCCGGAGAGGCTTTGGATGGAGCTGTAGTCCAGAGTCGTTAGGGTCGCAGGTTTAGTTTGTGTCTTCCATGTAAATGTGATGGTCTCTGGTGAGAGTCCCAGAAAACTGTGGTTTCCTATCTGGGAGGGGAGAAAAGGCCTTAAGTGGCTGGTACCAGAATTCTTGCTTCTCTGTTAGCAAGAGACTCCAGCCCAGATTCCAGAATGAGGGACCCTTTTCCTTCTCATGTCCCCAAGGCTTTCCTTTCCTTTCTATCCTGCCCGATTTGGAAGGTCATTTTTTTTTTGTTTTGTTTTGGGGGAGGTGGGAGTTGGTTTTGTTTTTGTTTTTCAAGAGAGGATTTCTCTGTAGCTTTGGAGCCTGTCCTGGAACTCGCTCTGTAGACCAGGCTGGCCTCAAACTCACAGAGATCCGCCTGTCTCTGCTTCCCGAGTGCTGGGATTAAAGGCGTGTGCGACACCGCATTTTTTATTAACAGGGCAAAATGGAAAGACAAGGCCGTACCTTACACCTATTAGGAAATGAGTTTAAATTTACAAGATCAAGAGCCTTGGATTCATAACTCTTAATAACTTTAATTGATTTTTTTTATTGAGCTCTACATTTTTCTCTGCTCCCCTTCCTGCCTCTCCCCTCCCCTTCAATCCTCTCCCAAAGTCATGCTCCCAATTTACTCAGGAGCTCTTGTCCTTTTCTATTCCCATGTAGGTATTCATAACTCCTAATCACTCTGCTCAAATGAGACTCTGTAGCATTTCGCCTGTTCCATTTTTTTAATGTGGAAATCTGTTGCCGACACATACTCTTAATGAACATATTTGCTTATATGTATCTCCTTTAATTTGATTGTGAACGCTTCATGAGCCGGGGGGATGCGTCTTAATGTTTTCTTCTTAATTTCCTCACCGTGCTGGATTTACTGTTTGGCAGTCTTCTCACAGAATGTTCCGAGGAAATAATCACTAATGTATTCAGCAAGAACACAGGCCCTTGAATGTGTCTGTCTTACCCTTGACGACACGTCATTTTGTTTAATACTGAAGGGAGGGAAGCATTTTCTCCAGGCACACTGCGTCCTTTCATTTGAGACCCACAGAGGGAATTGTGAAGAGTTTACCCAAAGCTGCTTGCGAGACTTGTGGCCACGTGACCCTCTGCAGCCGAGATAATAACGGTAGGTAGGTAGTGCTTTGCGGTGGCTGCTGAGGCGGCTGCTCACTGCGTTGGGTCTTTTCATCCTCCCAGTCTATGAGCACTGTTGCTGTCCCGGTGGGCAGATGAAGAAACGCATATTGAGCGACCAGGTACTATTTAAAGTCACACCAGCGTAGGGCAGGCTTGGTATGATCGCAGCCTGAGGAGGTTCTGCTCTTATCACCAAGTTGCTCCGCCCTGTGAGTAAATTGATCTAATGCGGAAGAACTTTCCTTTTATGGGGAAAGCAAAAACAGGAGGATTTGTGTGTGTGTGTGTGTGTGTGTGTGTGTGTGTGTGTGTGTGTGTTTTGTTTTTTGTTTTTCTGGGACAGGGTTTCTCTGTAGCTGTAGAGCCTGTCCTGGAACTAGCTCTGTAGACCTGGCTGGCCTCAAACTCACAGAGATCCACCTGCCTCTGCCTCCCGAGTTCCGGGATTTTTGTGTCTTTAAAAATAAAAAGTTTGTGTGTGAGGATATATGCAGATGACATAGAAGTCAGAGGTCAGCTTTGGTTCTCAGACACCCTCCATCTTACTTTTTTTTGAGTCTGAACCTCTCTGTAAACCTAGAGCTTGTGGATGTGGCTAGACTGGCTGGCCAGGGAGCCCCAGGGACCACGCTGTCTCTGCTCCCCCGAGCTGGGATTACAGGCACATGCGACCACAGTTTTCTCTTCCATTTTGTTGATTTATTTTGGGGGAGGCGTGTTTTTTCTGCATGTATGTCTGTGTACCACGTGCGTGCCTGTAGCATGAATTCTATTTGGTCTTAATAATAAAAACCCAGAGTCAGCTCTCAGGGGTGAAAGCTGAAGGGTCAGAGAAGCAGAGCAGCCAGACACCAGCGCTCAGATGGAAAGGGTGATCCTGTCTCTGCAAATCCTCAGACTGCACCTCAGACTGAATTCTCAGACTGCATCTGAGCTCCTGTCTCCTCCTGCCTCATATTCCTCTCTCTACCCAGCCATATCACTCCTGTCTCCACCTCCCTAATGCTGGGATTAAAGCCATGTGACCCCAAGTGCTAGGACCACCTTTGTGTGAGCTCTGTTTCTCTTTAGACAAATTCAGTCATAGCCCAGGGTGGCCTTGAACTCACAGAGATCCCTCTGCCTCTGTGTCCTGAGTGCTGGGATTAAAGGCATGAGCCACCACCGCCTGGCCTCTATAGCTAACTAGTGGCTTAGCTCTGCACTCTGTTCTTCAGGCAAGCTTTATTTGTTAGATTATAAACAAAATATCACTACTTTGTGCCTAGTGCCTACAGCAGCCAGAAGAAGATGTTAGATTACCCCTAGATCTGGAGTTACAGTTGTGAAGTGACATTTGGTTTCTGAGACTAGAATCTGGGTCCTCTGGAAGAACAATGCTCTTAACCACTGAGCCATTTCTCCAGCCCCTGCACCTAGCTTTTTAGGTGAGTGCTGGGGATCTGGGCTCATATAGTGATCTGGTCCCCTGTCTGTCAGCTGCAAGTTTTCTGTCTTTACAGAGGTGGTTGGAGACTAATAAAAAATGCTGACCGAAGAATGCACCTGCTTTGTCAGTCTGAACCACATGGTGGCAGAGTGAGGATGAGCATCCTCTGTCTCGAGGAGCCGCTCTGAAAGGCTGTAGGGCTTTGGGATCTAGCCGTGCTGTCTTGCGCGAGGCTAATTGCCACCCAGTGTACAGAGAGGCCACTATTCCTGGCACCTCACTCTGCCATAGGTCTCTGTGTGGGCTTCCCACCCGGCAGGGCACAGTTTCTCCTGCACAGCTCCTTTGTGCATGATGGAGCAGTCACAGGCACACAACCAAGAGGGGTGCCACCAGCAAGCTGGGCAGAGGCCAAGAGGTTGGAGCAGACTCCAAGAGGCCTTGTGCCTGAGCACACACGAGACGCAACTGTGTAGGCAGTCTAGAAATAACTGGAGGCGCTTCAAAGATTGCACCAGAATTCCTGAATGAGCAGCCAGGACAGAGCTGCTCAGAATGAAGTGCTAATGTCACTGTGATCGCATCTGTGCTCTGCTGCTGAGATCGCCTGCGCACAGTGGAGCCCTATAGCCGTTCTACAAGACTAGCGCAGACCACCGTTACCATGGCACGAGTCAGAGGCGGACAAGCTGACTATGCCGCAGTGCCCCAAGACACCCAACCTCAGAGCGCACAGGGCCTGCCGTGCTGGGGCAGTCCGGGACAGGACTGAAGAGAGACGCAGGGTCTGAGACCCACAGTAAGAAAGCCGTCTTTACAGTGTTGAAGCTCCCTCCTTAATTCCAAAGAGAATCTTCGATTTTATTAATAAGAACATGAAAGGCAGGTTGGTGGCAACCTCTGAGCTGCTGGCTGCTCACACTTGAAGCAGTGGTACCAGTGACTTCACAGGAAGTATGTCTATAAGCAGGCGTGTTGGTGGCCAGCCTGGAAGCTGGTCTTCCTCCATCTTGTCTACAATACCATTCCAGCCAAGTTTGGGGGATTCTCCTTTAAAAGCAACAGCCTCTCTTCTGGCTCTGGGACATCGTAGAGACGTGATGCTTGGGCTGGCCGCAGCAGCCGTCTGGAATCTGTGTGGCTTCCTTCAAAGCGAGAGCCAAATGCCTCTGAAGACGGATTGGAAGGAAGAAAGGAGTCCTGGAGGCCGCTGGCAAGCTGCTGAGCTAGCCAGTCCCGAAGCCTGGGCTTTCTTCTCTCTCTGGCTTAGAAACACTCTTGCACGTTTACTATTTCCGTGTGTAGGATACATCTTAAAAGTTTCAGTGCAATACAGAGTATGAGCTATAAGAAGCAAGCGGCATGGTTTAAGTCATTTCCAGCTGGGGTTTGATAGTGACATTTTCCACGTCTTTATAAAGAATCCCCAGGGAGAAGCTGGGTGTGGTGGCACACACTTAATCCCAGCCCTCAGGAGGCAGAGGCAGGTGGATCTCTGTGAGTTTGAGGCTGTCCAGAGCAACACAGTAAGATTCTATTTCAACAAACAAACAAGGAAAGGCACAGAATTTGGCCACGCCTGCACCCTCCTTATCTGCAAAGCTGTTTCCGCTAATAAACCCGCTGCTCAGGAACAGACCTTTAAAAATAAACACATCTGGAGAATATGCAATATTGTCTGGACCTCATCTGCTCTTTCCTGGATGTGTCTCCCCATTGCCGGAAATCCTGCCTTCTCCATGTTGCGTAAGCTTTGCTTGCGGTGGTGCCGGTTCCCTCCGCTTTGACTTCCCTTCCCCTCATCCTCTCCGCTGCTTTGCTCTGCGCACTCCTGGCCGCCATGCTGAGTCAGGCTCCAGGTTCTCCTTGTGACATCTGTTCTGTGGCAGATGGTTTAGCATGTGCTCTGCTATCAGACCAGCCTGGAGGAAAACCCCAGCTCAACTGAGCCTAGCTTGAATTACTTAGGGCAGATTACTTCACTTATCTCTATCCTTGTCTCTTCCAAGACAGGATCTTACTACTTAGCTCTGCTAGTCCTGGAATTTGCTCTGTAGTCCAGGCTGGCCTCGAACCCAGACCTGTGCCTGCCTCGCCTCCCGGGTGCTGGGATCAAAGGCACACACCACTGTACTGTCTCAGAGCCTCATCTTTACGAGGGAGGGGGGGTGATCACTTGACTCTCACAGGATTGTTTTAAGACTGTTTCCAAAGCACGAAGTGCGCCACAGATGGGAACTTTGGATGCTTATATTTGTTTCTTGTCACATTCACAACCCCACTATTTAATATTTGTTTATGGGCATGTGTGTGTGCCTGCTTGAGTTTGCCCGCACCGTGTGTGCAGATGCCTACGGAGGCCGTGGAGGGTCAGATTGCCTGGAACTGGAGTTGCAGACGGTAGTGAGCCGCCTGGTGTGGGTGCTGGGAACCGACGAGTCCTCCGCTCTTGCATCCCCTTAGCTGCTGAGCCACCTCCCCACCCCTCTCCATGTTTATCCTCATTTTCTTCCTCCTCATCTCCCTTCCAGTACTGGGCATTGGACCCAGGGCTCAGCCATGTAAGACAACAGTCTGGCCTTACTTGTAATCAGCCCCTCTGGTGTCTGGGATCAGAAGCCTGTGCCCCATTTGCTTATGGCCTGCTTTCTTGCTGGACTATGAGCAAATAATGATTTGTTTTTAGTTCATTCTTGTTTTTCTTTTACTCTGTAAGCCACCTTTCCTGAGGTATAAAATATATTCAGAATGCACTGTTAGATTCTGTATGCAAACACATGCATATAAGCATAATCCAAGTCAAGAGTCAAGACACGTCCGCCACCCTGAGCCCCCACGTGCCTTTTGTCCTTACAGTCGGTTTCCCTACCCAGCCCTGGCCGGGTGAGCCATTGTTCTGCATTCCATCTCGTCCTAGCATTTCATAACTATGATCACCAACTAGGTCCTCCCCATGTCTGCTGTCTTAACGTTCCTGTGTTGCTTTTATATAAACACCCCACTTCCTTCTTGTTTTCGAGTGTTATTCCACCATTCAGACCTACCTCAGCTTCCCCACTGATAACTGTTGATAGATATCTGGGTTATTTTCAGTATGGAACTATCATTAGCAAAGCCGCTGTCAGCACTTTGTTCTCCAAGTACTTTCTAAGACACGACTGCACTGGTTTCCCAAGTGGTCACATTGTGGGGTTCCAGACACCCACATGCTCACTTTGTGATAGCTACATAGTGGCATCTCGCCATGGTGACGCTTTTGATCTTATTGGCCATATGCATATGTTTTTCGTAGAGTGGTTATTAAAACCTCCTGACTTTTAAAATTTGAACCAGTTGTAGAAGTTTTGGTTTGGTTTGGGTTTTGGTTTTTTTGAGACAGAGTTTCTCTGTGTAGCCCTAACTGTCCTAGCCCCAAGCTTAGAGATCTGCCTGCCTCTGCCTCCCATGTGCTGTTTGGTTTTGTTTTTTTGTAAAAGTTCTTTTAAGAACTATTTTATTTTTCCTTGTGTATGTGGGGGTGGGGGTGTGCACGTTAGTTCAGTGTCCAGAGGCCAGCAGAGGAGTCACAGGCAGTTGCGATCTCCCACGTCGATGCTGGGAATAGAACCGCTCTCCTGGAAGAGCTGCCCAGAACTGCTGAGCCAGCTCTCTAGCCCCCAGTCTGTAAAAGTCCTTTGTTCTAGTTTTTAAATCAATTTCTCTCTTTCATATGTGTGCATCATGTGCATGTAAGAACCCTCCGAGTGCAGAAGAGGGCATCAGATCCCATGCAACTGGTGTTCCAGAGTGTTGTGAACCACCATGAAGGTGCTGGGACTGAATCCCAGTCTTCTACAGAGAAGCATGTGCTCTTCCCCTCAGAGCCAAATATATTCCAGACACAATCACCTTGGAGCCAAATCTATTCCAGGCATGAATCTCAGAGTTTCATTTGTTTTTGAGACAGACATTTGTCTCACTGTTTAGCCCTGACTGGCCCGAAGCTCACTCTGTAGACCAGGCTGGTCTCAGACTCACAGGGATCCACCTGTCTCTGCCTCCCAAGTGCACCGCGGCGCCCAGTTTGGGGAGTTTGTTTGTTAGGTGTATGTGGTGCTGAGACCCGAACCCAAGGCACGCTGGACCAGCACCCCACTGCGGAGCCGCACCCTAGCCATTTGTCCTCAGTCGCCTGTTTGACCCGTGTCCCGCCCAGTCTTCACCTGTTTGACCCGTGTTCCGCCCAGTCTTCACCTGTTTGACCCGTGTTCCGCCCAGTCTTCACCTGTTTGACCCGTGTTCCGCCCAGTCTTCACCTGTTTGACCCGTGTTCCCGCCCAGTCTTCACCTGTTTGACCCGTGTTCCCGCCCAGTCTTCACCTGTTTGACCCGTGTCCCGCCCAGTCTTCACCTGTTTGACCCGTGTCCCGCCCAGTCTTCACCTGTGTGTCAGTTCACGCCCGTTTCAAGCGCCGTCGGTTTTTCTCTTGTGTTTTCTGCATCCTGTTGAGTTGTCACTGCTGCTTCTGTGTCTGTGTGCCACCACGGATCCCACTGTCTCTTCACCTTCTGGTTTCCCTTCCCTGAGCACCAGGCAAGAGGCTGAAACAGTCCTGGGGCCGCTGTCTTGTGTGCCCACCCACCATCGTGTCTGTTTCCTACATCTTGTTTCTGGTTGGATTTGACGGGTGCCCTGAGTCTGTCTCTGTATCCTGGCACATGGACACTACACGGACACTACACAGATGTTCACCACATAGGCACATCTTTGTCAGCACCTCCGGACACAGTCCATCACAGGCTGTCGTGCTGGGGATAGTCCATGGGGCCCTGGAGAGCATCTGCCACATCCCTTCACTTTTCTCACCAGCCTGTTTCCGCAGGCAGTCATCAGGTCTTCATATCTCAGCACCAGGCCGTGCAGAACGAACATGTTTACTGTGTGGGGAAACTGAGGTCTAGAGAACAAAAGGTCATCTGAGTCGGCAGAGCTGGACCAGCAGAACTAGACTTCCTCGCGGGGATCTTCCCGTGGTCCTGAGCAGCGGAGCGGGGAAGGCAGCTAGCGCGGCTGCCTCGCTCCCAGGGCCTCCGCTATTCATGCGTCGTGGCCTCCCATTGCATGCTTGTAAATAAACAGTCGGATGAGTACGTGCCAACTTCCTTAGTGCTTAATTCACGTGGCTTTTGCCTGTGCATGCCACTGGGTGTCTGTCAGCGTGCATGCATGCGTGCATGTGTGTGAGAGTGCGTGCGTGCATGTGTGTGTGTTGACATAGGAATGAGACTGGCCCTTTGACCAGCTCATATGCTCAGAGTCTGTCATTCAATCCTTTCTGTTTCTTTGAATTTTCATTAACCCCCGACAGAGACGGTCTGTGGTCCTGATGCAGGTCCGTGGATCCCTGCAGCACCTGTACTCCATGTCCTTCACACACACACACACACACACACACACACACACACACACACCTCCCTTTCTGCAGCTGGGCTGTTGGCTGTCACCCTCTCCCCAGGGTCCTGGCCCCAGTTGAAGGAGGCAACAGTGGCAAGTGACAGCAAGTGTAAGTGATGGCCTTGCTGTCTGTCATCCCCACCAGGAGCCACCACTTCCCACTTCAGTGGCACCCATGGCTCTCCTTGCTCTCCTCAGCTGGCAAGCAAGGAGCAAGGACTAGCCTCTCAGATCCCAGGGTCTGGCCTGCCTTTGATTGACATGCGCCTGAAGAGAAAACAGCATCCTGTTTCTCATCTCTCATTCTCAACAGAAAACCCTCGCAACCCTGCCCTACCAGCAGAGACAGATACGACAGGCAGGGCCACAGCTCCAGGCCTTGTGACCTTGGAGGCAGGTCACTCCCTGAGTTTCTTCACTGCCCTCATCTCCAGATCCAAGACCTCCCTACCATCCGCTTTGGCATCAGATTCCCAGACACGGGTCCTGGCTTCACTGCCAGCTGTGACCTTGAACAAATTCTGTGAACTTCCCTTTCCTTATTGGGTAAATGAGGCTAACAGCAGTTCCTCCCTCGTCAACGAGACTGTGCCCGGTGCCCAGCGTATAATAAGGGTTTGATCCATATTAGCCATTATTAATAGCATCGTTAGTGCCATTAGCATTCGTTCAGTGTAAGCTGCAGCAGGGCCGCTCTGCCCTTCTCCTCATTTCCCGGCTCACAAAGAAACAACACTTTCCTCCAGCGCCAGGGCTCAGCTTCTCCCTAACAGCACAGCCCCTGCGAAGAGCACTGGCTGCCCAGGGAGCCAGGAAAGTGAAGTGCCCTCTTCTGCTCTCGCCTGCCTCAAAGTGGATCCCGGGTTTCACCCGGTCTGGTACTGGCCAGCACTTCCACCATGCTCTGCGTGCATACACAGTCTACGCTTCTGCGCACATCTGGGATGGGTGGGTCCTTCCCAAGGTCTCACCTGCACTTCAGGGTGGCGCAGGACAGCAGCAGCTGCTGAAGCTCCCCCCACACCTCATTCCTTCCCTGGTCATGTCCAGGAGGGACTGGCGGGGCCCCAGAAGCAGCAGACAGCAGACAGCCCTCCCTGCTCAGGCTGCTGCCCTTGGCCACCCCTGTCACCCAGGCTCTCTCCAGCTGAGAGATTAGCATTCAGACAAGGGCGGGAGGGTAGCGGGGTTATGGGCTCCTATCCTCAGCGGAGAATAGTTTGCAAAGCAAAGCCTGTCACAGCCTCCCGCACACAGAGGCCCTTGATGGGTGTTCTCACCCGTCCCCCCATCTGTCCTCTGCCTCTTCTCGTTTGTCCATCACCCGGCTGTGGTGTATGGGGAGAGAGGAAAGGGAGGACCATCGAGTGAGGAGGGGAAGAGCTGCAACAGCTGAACAGGAATTTCCATCGCAGACTCTCAGACCAGTGACACTCGCTAGCGTTCTAAGCAGTGCCCACCTCACCCTCACAGCAACTAACTCTGTATTATGGATGAGAAAACGGAAGCCCAGAGCCAGCCACAGCCTATTCAAGGGCACAGAGAAAGGAGGTGGTGGCGGAGTCACTGGCTCTAGCCCCTTTGCTCTTAGGTCCCTGTTGTTACCCCATCAGAGGCAGCACCCCACCCCAGCGGCCAGCACCCCATACCAGCAACCAGCACCCCACCCCAGTGGCCAGCACCCCACCCTAGCAGCCAGCACCCCATACCAGCAACCGGCACCCCAAACCAGCAACCGGCACCCCATACCAGCAGCCAGTACCACACCCCAGCAGCCAGCACCTAAACCAACGGACAGCACCCCATGCCAACAGCCAGCACCCCACGCCAGCAGCTACTCATTTCTTGATCTCAGCTCTTTCCTCCATTGTCCTTAGCTTTCTGTCTACCACACACATGAATATTCCTGTTCCTATTTCCAAACAGCAGCTATTGCTAAGGAAATAGGAAAGGGAAGGAGTGAGCCTCTGTGAGTACAGTGTCATGGCCAGGAATTAATTGACCCCCCCCCCAATACTTTAAAGACACTCCCTTGACCTGAGTGATGGGAGTTAATGGGCTCATGGAGGGCACCTGTGAAGTGGGCACCTCCTGTGGAGGAAGTTCTGGGCTGAGGGAGGGCGCCTGGGCAGTGGGCATCTCCTGTGGAGAAGCTGTGGATGAAGGAGGGCATCTGGGCAGTGGGCGTCTCCTGTGGAGAAGCTGTGGACAAGGGAGAGCACCTGGGCAGTGGGCGTCTCCTGTGGAGAAGCTGTGGATGAGGGAGGGCACCTGGGCAGTGGGCATCTCCTGTGGAGGAAGTTATGGGCTGAGGGAGGGCACCTGGGCAGTGGGCGTCTCCTGTGGAGAAGCCCCGGATGGGGGAGGGCACCTGGGCAGTGAGAGTCTTCCACAGAGGAGTCCCAGACTGAGGGAGGGACTTTGTGCAGCAGAAGCTACAAATGTGCAGATTGCAGAGAACCCAGGGTGGGAGAGGCCCTGGGAAGAAGCCGAGCGTGGGCAGGGTGTGCGGGGAAGGTGTAAACACAGTCTGCTCCCACCAAAGCCAGCCTGCTCCCTGGGGGAGAGGGCCCCTCCCTCCCAACCCACATGGCTCCCCAGCTGCCAGGGCCCAGGGAGTCACATCCCCCGCTGCCAACAAGCCCCCTCCCCTCCCATCCCATCCTTGTCCTTCGTCTGGAGTCGGTCGCCAGAGGAGGTTCCCAGAGCAGCGCCCGCAAAGAGGTGCTGTCCTGCTGGAAGTGGGTCTGGGCTGGGAGCCAGCCCTGGTATTGCTCTATGACCTTGGCCTGGCAATTTCTTGGATCGTTGGAAGGAGGCGGGCAACTCGGAAATGGCAGAAACCAGAAACAAGGATGAGGTGACAGGAACATGGTGACTAGATTAGAGAATGAAGGCAAAGCTGGGATCAGAGAACACAGCCGGATCCCCAGGAACAGTGCCCTCTGGCCATCAGCCCTGTCACTAGGATGACTCACACCTCCCCGGAGAAAAATGGCTTGACAGGAGCTGAGACAGTTGGCCTTGGATGGGGTGGACACTCCAGCAGGTTCTTTCCCCTAGTGTGATCCCACACACACCTCTGTGCCCTCTGGAGAGCCAGTTCCCACAGTATTCCCTGTATCCATACCCACGCCAAGCTCCCTGCTGTACCAGCAGCCTCTCCCGGTAGGTAGCGCCCCAAAATGGTGGGTCCCTCAGCTGTGGCATCTCTCACCCCTTTCCTCCCTCCACTGAAGTGAAGCAGCTCGGGGATCCTGCTGTCTAGGGGACTGTCTTTTGCCACCCGAAAGTCAGGGGCAGAGGCTGCGCAGACGGAGGCATAACTGCTGGGCTGGCAGCGGGGAGCTGCACGGGGAAGAGATGCAGCATGGGGGTGTCTTTTGAAGATGAATGACTCCCAGACAGTCGGGAGCAGCTGCCCGCAGGGTGAGCCTGATTCTGGGAGCAGGAGCGGAAATGGGCTTTTATCTCTGCTCTGGACCGGACAGGACGGTAAGGAGAGAAATGGCACAGCAGCAGGGGGCAAAGGAGGTTGTGGTTGCCCTGAGTTACTGAGCAGAGTGACAAAAACAGGTGCCACGCTTTCCCCTTCCCACACGCCACTGTCCATTTGGAGCGCACGCATGCATGCATGCACGCGCGCGCACACACGCAGACACAGAACACATTCAGCACACAAGCTGGTGTTTGCTCCAGGCCAGCTTCAGGCAGACATGCCACAGATCCAGCTGGCCTGTTTTACGGATAATTTCAGGAGAGCAGCCAATGACAGGGTGAGTTCTAGGGACTGAAAAGAGGCAGATGCCACAGGAATGAGTATCTGCTGCAAAGTGTCACGGCCCAGCCCGAGACTCCAGGGGCTTAGCAGAACAGCTCCTGAGCTGACAGATGGCCAGGCCAATAGAACCCCCTTTGCCAAGCGGCTACAAAGTCAAGAAGGTCGTGCGCTTGAATCCCCCACCTAATAGCGTTGTGGCAATGGGCTTCTCCCTGTGTCTTCTTGTGCGTGTACCATAGATATCAGGACGGCTGCCTGTGGGTTATGTCAGGATTGGATTAGAGAATGAATCGGGGAGCCCTCGATGACTAAGCCCAGGCTATCCTTTATCCTTCCCTTGTTTTGCAAGGCTCCTTTCTCTCTGCTTGCACCCAACTCTGGGATGCTGGGGTTCCCTGCCATTAGTCTGGGGGAGCCTGGAAAGTCCCTCTCTCTGCCTTGTCCAGCTTGGCAGTTCCTCCAACCAGGAACTCGGGAGCACAAGCATCCCTGTTCTTCCTGCCAGCGCCAGCCTTGCTTGCGAGCCCTATAGTCACGGTCTGTCTAGGAGCAGACCCGGAGGTTGCGGGGACAAGCCTACCTTCTCCTTGACTGCTTCTCCTGTTATCCCTCCAGACGCTGCCTCCAGCCCTACAACATCCTCCTGGGATAGGGGGTGAAGCAGGACTCCAGCTAGAAGGGAAAGCCAGAACAGCCCACAGCTCGTTCACCCGCCCAGAGGTGGGATGTGTATTTCAGGGTGGCCCGTCCCAGCCACTACCTCTCCCTTAAAGATCTGCAGCACTGTCCTTAGGATGTAGCTCAGCCAACACCTCACCCCCAAGCCTAGAAAGCATGGTCAGGACCACACTCTTCAAACCAGCCCTTGCCCTGTGGCCTGACGCATAAACAGCCAGCACAGTCAAAGCGGCCCTCACTCAACCTCCAGCAGTGACCATGAGAGCTACAGACTGCCTCCCGTGCCCCCATGGCCCCACCCTCTGCCCTCCAGGGCTCCTGCCTTTACCTGTCCGGGCCGGTGGGTCACAGTCCCCAGAGCTGAGCAGCCTGAAGAAGCGAGGGCCTACCTCACAGGTTCTTTCTCCCTGCACAGAGGGAAGCACTGGAGTCAGAGGATGGTGATGAACTTGGCATGTTTAGGGCTCTCCTCTCCCTCCTGCTTCCCCTGAGCCTCCCCAGCCAGTCCCGTGGCAGCCTCCATCAGCAACTGGTTCCTCATTGACAGACAGTGTTTCCAGGTAACTGGGTGCCAAGGAATTAAGAGGTAACCAGACTAGGCTTGGCTAGATGGTTCCTAGATTTGGTCTCTTCTCTCCATTCAGGGGGTCTAGGCCCATTTTTTATAGGCTAGACAGCTACTTGGAATCAGATAGTCCCCCATTCAAATCTCCTTAGCCATTACCGAGTGATTATAAACAGCCACGTCCTACTAAGCCTAAGGTTATTGAGAATTACTGTGCAGGAAAAGTTTGGGAGCTAGGGGTGGTAACACATGCTTTTAGTCTCAGCACTTAGGAGACAGAGGCAGGCGGATCTCCGAGAGTTTGAAGCGAGCCTGGTCTACATGACAAGTTTCAGGGCAACATAGTAAGACCCTGTCTCAAAACAATCTAATGGAAAAGAAAAGAAAAGAAAAGAAAAGAAAAGAAAAGAAAAGAAAAGAAAAGGAAAGAAAAGAAAAGGAAAGGAAAGGAAGAAAAGAGAAAGGAAGGTCTAGGGAAGCACAAAGCACCCATTGGCTATGTGTCTCAGGAGTAGCACCCCAGGAGTATATGCACCCCAGGAGTATATGCACCCCAGGAGTATATGTACCCCAGTGTTGATGAGGCGAGCAGGCCTGCTTTTCATCCTGCCCGGCTCCCGCATGGTTAGCTTTATACCCGAAATAACAACACACAAACTGTATTCATTTAAACACTGCTTGGCCCGTTAGTTCTAGCCTCCTCTTGGCTAACTCTCACATCTTGATTAACCCATTTCTA
Organism: Alexandromys fortis; assembly: GCF_014885135.2. Taxonomy (NCBI): domain Eukaryota; kingdom Metazoa; phylum Chordata; class Mammalia; order Rodentia; family Cricetidae; genus Alexandromys; species Alexandromys fortis. Next base: position 9,413,904 of record NW_026067918.1, on the reverse strand, counting down.
ATAATCTGTGTAGCACCATGAGGTTGTGGCTTACTGGGAAGGATCTTAACCTACGTTCATCTTAGAGAGGAGAGCTATAGCGTCTGCTTCACTTCCTTCTACCCAGCATCCTGTTCTGTCTTCTCTGCCTATCTAAGCTGCTGTCCTATCAAAAGCCAAGGCAGTTTCTTTATTAACCAATGAAAGTAACACATAGACAAATGACCCTCCTCCATCACCCCAGGAGTAGCACTCCAGGAGTATATGCACTCCAGGAGTATATGCACCCCAGGAGTATATGCACCCCAAGAGCATAGCACCCCAAGAGCATATGCACCCCAGGAGCATAGTACCCCAGGAGTAGCATTCCAGGAGTATATGCACCCCAGGAGTATATGCACCCCAAGAGTATATGCACCCCAAGAGCATAGCACCCCAGGAGTAGCACCCCAGGAGAAGCACCCCAGGAATACTTCTAGCAGTTAAGTTCCACTGTGCTTCCCAGCAACCTTGCAACCACTGTCAACAAGGCCAGCTTTAGGGGTCACAGTACATATTTACCCTTCCACACTGACTAAGAACAAGTTGGTAAGGACACCCTCCTTCCAGTGGGTCCTGAATCCCAAAGCTACTGAGGTATTTTTGTCCCCCCCTTTTTTTCTCTTAAGGATGAGAGATGATTTCAAGATGGCCGCCATGCTGGGGAGTCCATGGGCAGGCACATGTCTTACACATAGGCACTAAATAAACACTGCTTTACATTTTTAGTGTTTTGAGGGGCGTAGAGGCCCCTCATTATCCAAAAGACTTTGATAAGCCAGTGAAGGAAAAGTCTAGAAAAATACACCACGTTGCCCCCCACCCCACAAAGGCCATATGGCTTCAACCTAGAAAAGAGTTAACTTTCTGGCCACTGGAGACAGTGTCCTGCCCGCAGGGGCTACCCAGCCAATGGCACTCAGTGCTGGTGATGTCATGCTCCTCCTGTGCCTTCTATTGGGGACTGGACAGCAAATCCTGCTGGAGGTTCAGGCAACTGAGCAGCTGAGCCCGGTTGGTAGCAGAGAAAGGAGGAGGAGGGAGGGCCAAGGACAAGAGAGCAAATCAACCCCCAGCGGCTCCTGCCTCCTCCCTCTGCTCCCTGCTCCTTCAGCAGAAGGTTCCCCTGGGAACCTGTCCCACACTCTCATCATTGCAGAAGCAAAGCAACACAGCCTTGGTCCAGTAGAGGGAGGCACGGATTCCCTCTCCCACTTAACCTGCCCACAGGGAGTGACTGTGGTAAGGGCTAGAACACACACACCACACACACTCACACATCACACACGCTACACACACACCACACACACACTCACACACCACACACACACACACACCACACACACTCTCACAGACACCACACACATACACACCACACACACACCACACACACTCTCACAGACGCTCACACCACACTCACACCACACACACCAATAGTTTCCTTGGCACCACTTCCCCCACCCCTGACTCTCCTTCACCTGCCCGAAGACTGAAGGTCTGTGTCCGAGCTGCTGCCCACAACCGCCCCGTCCTCTCTGCTGGGCTCTCTGGAAGGGAAGAGCAGGCAGAGAACCTGTAGGCAGCGCCCAGCCTCTGTCCCACCCCCCTGGTCACAGTCTAGCAGCCCCGGACTAACAGGCCGCCTGCTCCCACCCAGCACCGCCTACTCCGAGAGTGACCCTTTCAAGGTGTCCTTCAAATCGCCTCCCAGACCAGCTAGGGATCCAGGCGACCACTGCTCCCCTTGGCTTATCTGTACCCTCCCTGGAAGACCCTCCCACCCGCAACCCCGATGCGCAGCCCCATCAGTCTCTCACGGTTCCACCCGGTTGGTGAATCTGCGGCGCCACAGCATGGCAAAGCTGAGCAGGAAGAGGGTGGTGCACATGGCTCAGCTGCCCCATCCCCCCTGAACACCAACTCTGCCGGAAGAAGGCCACAGGTGAGGGGCCACAATGGCCCCGGCCACCTCTCCCAAGCCACCCGCTGTGTTTCCTGAAGTTCCTGGGGATGGATTAGGAGGTTCAAGCTGATTAGTGGAGTCAGCAGAACTGACCTGGTGAAGGGAGATTAAACTCACCGGGCCCAAGATCTCCCCTCTAGAGGCAGAGTAAACCAACCTCCTTCAAGGTGCCTGTCCAGAAGGTTCTCCCCAGAGCATTCCATACTGCCTGGGCTTCAGTGCAATCAAGTTAAGTGAGTTACTTCCGTACTGCAGAGCACTGGGGACATTGCAAGCATCAAGGAGAGCTTCAAAGAGAATCTGGGGCCTGGCCCAGTGACAAGGACCTGTAAGCCACCGGGAAGGGGCGGGATCTCAAGTTCAAAGCCTGGCTGAGCGTCAGAGAGAGTTGGAGGCCAGCCTGGAAACCTAACAGGAGTATCTCAAAAGAGGCTCAGTGGTAGACAGAGGGCTTTCCTGCATCCCAAGGCCCTGAGTTCAGTCTCCAATACAGGCGAGAAAGAGAGCAAGCGCGGGAGGTGTCTGAAGCTGCAGGTGCTACAGAAGGTTGGGCCCTCAGCCGGCTCTGCTTGGCTGCTGACGAGAAGCCTGCCGGACTCCTCGGTGACAGGCTGTGCGGCAGAAGGGAAGCAGGATGGATGATGAGCCCGACAGGCCGCGAGAGCGAGCCTGCCAGTGAACCTGGCTCGCTTGCTCCCTCTGCCAGCCCTCTGAACTTTGCTCATTACACTCCGTTTCAGGGAGAGGCAGAGTTGAGGTGCGCACTCACAGATGTGAACTATAAATTCTATCTTATATAACTATCTTATATAATTTAGATATAAATTATAGGCTTATCAATTATGTGCGAGACTGCTGTACCGATATATCCCTAGGTTATGAGGTATGGCGATGGGAGGAGAAGATGAAAATCAATAGAAATATTCTTTCCACGTCCCACCCACCAGGACCTCCTGGGAAGCTGCTTGGGTCTCAGGAAGTAGAAGGGAGTCAGCAGGGCAGGACGGGGACACGCACTGAGTGATGTCAGGACCTGAACGCACACCGTCCTCCATCCCTTCTAAGACCTTTGTTTCCTAACCATGGGAGGTAATGCGTCCTGCCTGGGTGCCCCATCAGGCACCCCAACACTGAGCTCCAGGAGGGCCTGTAAAGGTACTTGGTGACCGTCAGGACTGAACCCCGAACCTTAAAGTCTGATTTTATCTTTTAGATTTTTAAATTTTTGTTATTATTGTTATTGTGGGTGTGCAAGAGAGAGAGGTGGGGAGAGGGAGAGAGAGACAAAGAGAGACAAAGAGAGGAGAGAGAGAGAGAGAGAGAGAGAGAGAGAGAGAGAGAGAGAGAGGAGAGAGAGAGAGAGAGAGAGAGAGGGGGGGGGAGAGGGAGAGAGGTAGGTGCATGCGGAGGTCAGAGGATAACTTGCAGGAGTCATTTCCTTCCCATGTGGGTCCCGGGGATGGAACTCAGAGCACAAGGCTTTGGGAGCCAGCAAGAACTTTTAAAGGCCTTAAACCAGCAGGAACCAAAGCTGAAGAGGAGAGCCACCTTCTGGGCAGCAGGGCTCCTATCCTCCTTACTCCTGAGCAAGGTGAGGGCTAACAGAGAGCCCTGGGGAGAACCAGAGCCACCTCAGTCATCTGTGTCAACCCTTGTGGTCTCAGGGTTCCCTCTGTCCATGCCCAGACCTGAGCACCTCTGGCAGGACGAAGTTTCTGGGTCCCTCCAGACAAGGCAATCCTCCACTCTGTCCCAATCTTGCCCCTCCACGAACAGTCTATGATGATGAATTTGCCTAATGGTTTCCAAATTGAATCTTTGACAGTGACACATGTCTCCACTGTCCTGCGCCTATGAGTTCTAGCTGCCCATCTATCACTCCTGACTGCCACTGTCGCGAAGCCTCGCTAAGGCCAGGGCCAGAATTCAGGACAGTGTCTTGGAACTTCCTTCCTGCTTGGTTTTGGGCTTGGCATTGGTGGGGAAGAAACGGGGGTACAGGCCCTTGGTTCCCCAGACTGGGCTTACGTTCAAGTTCAGAGAACCAGCAGGAATGATAGATGAGAAGGAAGACTGCCAGAACTTGGGGTCCCCAGGTCTGAGAATAGTGCCTTGGGCCCAGTCTTAGGCTGAGGAGCAGCTACAGGACTACAAGGGAAGCCCAGGTTTGTCTGCAAGTTCGTGTCCTCTCCAGCAGGCGACGGGAAGCAATGCCTGGGATGTGTTTGACTTTGAGTCAGTTCCCTACCGCGTGAAGGGTACGCACACGCCCAGGTCTAGACACCGCGCATCGGGAGTCCGATCCCTGCGCCCCCAGCCCTGCACCAGACCGGGGGCACACTCCGGCGCAGCCCGCGCTGCCCATTCCGCGTGACGCCCCTGGTCCTCCCAGCCCCTTCTGCACATTGGCCACACCTACCTCTCCCAGCGAGGACCGCGGTGGCCTTGCTGGCGGGTGGGTGGGCAGGGGGGCAGACGCCGGCCGCGACGCCCCCATCCCGCCCAGTCTTCACCTTGCCAGAATAGGCTCCGCGACGCAGGACTGGGGATTTGGAACGGATTCATTTTTTTAAACATTTTTTTCCCCAGCAGACCACATCCCCGCCTCCAGCTCGCAGTCCCCCGCCCCCCGCACATATACCCTGCACACGCGCGCGCGCGCGCACACACACACACACACACACGCACACACACACACACGACGCGCACAGACACACACGCTCGCTCCCTCCCTCCGGCGCTCTACTCCGAGCCCTCCCGCCCGCCTCGCATTCACCGGCCTCGGCTCTGACTCCTCGCTCCCGCCGCCTAGCGAAGCCGCGCTGGGCTCGGAGCTGCTCATGGAGAAAGTGCCCGGCGACATGGAGAGAGAGCGCAGGGAGCGGAGCGAGGAGCTGTCCGAGGCGGAGAGGAAGGCGGTGCAGGCTACGTGGGCCCGGCTGTATGCCAACTGCGAGGACGTGGGGGTGGCCATCCTGGTGAGGTAGGTGTCGCTCCCGGCTTGGCGGGGCCCAGGACAGGGAGGGTGACAACGACTGCGGGCAGAGGCGGGCTCGGCCCGCTGCGAGCTCCGGCGCCACCTCCCCAGCGATTGGGAACGGGTCATGGTAGTGGGGGCGCCCTGGGGCGATGGAAACCCTAGCTGATTCCTTCCTGGCCCGGGGCTTTGGGCTCACGAGGAACTAGACGCGGGAGGGCACTTGGTTCCTCTGGCCTCAGAACTCACCCATCCCAGTCAGTCTTCCTCATGAGTGACCCTAGCGACCCAACTGAGATGTACGGCCATCTGACCAGCCCCTCAAAGAGAACGGTAGGGACTCCCCGTTTCAGAGATGACTCCCCGTTTTAGAGACAGGCAGAGAAACTGAGGTTCAGCCAGGGATTAAAGAGGACACAGAACGCCCTGTCCAGCTCGGCCCTTTGGAAGAGCGCAGCAGTGAGCAGGGGACTAGAGGTCAAGAGGCCCAGCTGCCCAGTTGCCCCTTTCAGGCCCCAAAAGTGAGGCCAGTGAGAGCTGCAGGTGAGACAGGTGAGTGAAACCAGTAAGCTTTAGGATGCAATCCTGGCTGAGTTTGTTAGGGTTTTTTTTTTTTTTGAGGGGGTGGCTTTCAGGAGACAGGGCCCCACTCTGGACCCTCCAGCCAGATAGGTATACAGAAGTATAATGTCCGTCCCCAGGATCCCTGAGGACCCCCACCCTAAGTGATGCTGTATTTACACACCTGCACGACTAATATCCCCAAACCCCACAAGCTAGACACTGACTAGTTACAAATCACACCTGGACTATTCCCACACACGCTGGACCCAGGGGTACAGGCAGAACAGGGGTACCCACTCTTGGCAGGGGGAGACTGTCAAACCTAAGCAGGGCAGCCTTTTGTAAAGACAGGGTGACTCCTGGGGTGGACAGACCCCTGCGGCGGGTGTCTGTTTTCCAGTCCTGGCCCCTTCCCCGGCTCTTCTCCTCCCCTTCTGCCTCTGCCTCTGGCAAGCCTGGGACTTACCCAGCTCCCCGCTGAAATGCCTGGATTCCAACTCAGAAGTAGATTTTGGAGGAAAAGAGCAGAAGAGTTTTAGAGGAATTGGGGGAGAGTTCCTGAGGAAGAGGAAGGGGCGGCTGTTTCAGAGCTCACTGCCCTGCTGGCGGGAACCAAAGAGGGCCACTGGGATCCCGAAGCCGCAGACAGATTGGTCGTGTAGGCACCCACACACAAGCTCACAGCGGGGAGTGGAGCCTCAGATGCGCCAGCCCGCATCCCCAGAGAGCTGCTCTCAGCCTTGTGTTGCACCCCTAGGCCCACAAAGCACATGTAGGCACCGAGGGGAAACAAGGCAAGGCCCGTGGGACCTGGGGGTGTCAGTGAGTGGCTCCCCCAGGAATGGGAGAAGAGAGGGCACAGAACAGGATCTGAGAGCAGGGTTCATTCTTCCTCGGTTCGCCCCCTGACACCCAGGGACCAAGCCTGGCTGGGGAAGGTACTTGCTAACAGACTTAGTACTCAGGGCCCACAGTGACCCTGAGAAGACCGGAGATGGCTAACAGATCTGGTTTGCCGAGCTTCCCAACAACCACACCTCGCCTCTCTCCAAAGCCAGCCTGACAACCCCGGGGCAACACTGGACAACCCCCTCCACTCCCCGTGATGCCAAAGGCCGCTCTAGGGCTCTCTGCCCTAGGCCTGGCCAATAGAAGGGGACAAGGCTAAGACCCCTAGCTTCTCATAGCTCCACGGGACCCATCCGTAGATCTGGCTCACAAACTCATGTTCTGACAAGCCCCAAATGTTCATCCACCATGGGACCAGGCCCTCTGACCACCCCTCCCCCGTTTCTGTCCCTACCGCCCATTCTGCCTGCAGGGTAGGGGGCAAGAAGGAGGCTGGTTACTAGCAGGAAGGAGTTCCTGGTGGTGGAATAGAGAAGCTTGCTAGCTGCCCTAGGGTCTGAGGCAGACCCCCATGTTTCCAGTCCTTGTGAGAGAGGAACCCGAGGAGGGAACACCACCCTCCCTCCTGGTTGTAACGCTGACACCTTCCCCCTCATACACAGACAAGCCTATTTCAGGCTCTTGGAAGCCCAGATGTCTCTGGGAGCTGAGAAACTCCCCAAGACTGGCTGCTGAGGCTTCTCCCTGGCAGCTCAAGCCAGCCAGGGAGGGGTGGGAGGAAACACAGGCTGGAGGGGAAGCCAGGATGACAGCAGAGCTCAGGGCTCCTACTCCCTAGGAAGGTCCTCCCTCAGGGCCACACAGGGTGATGCTGTGTTGAGGCAGGAGACCTGCGCTCAGGACCCATCCCTGGCCTGCGGTCTCTGGCCAGCAGTGTTGAAGTCTGGTCCATTCTGTTGCTGCCTCTTGGGCAGCCTTGGGGACCAGCCAGTTCCTGATCCATAAGCTGAGGGGCAAAGCAGCGCTTGGATAGTAAATGCTCAATGAGTGTCCCCTGGGACGTCCTGCTTGGGGAGAGGAAAGAGTTTCTAGGCTGTGGCAACTAAATAGTGTAAGGGAAGCCTTGCAGATTGCAACATGCCATACCCCCCCCCCATTGATTTTTTGTTTTTTAGTTTTTTTGCAATTGTGAAAACCAAAAAGCCTGAGATGCTTATTATTGTGTGTAGGGGTGGGAGCATGTTTGTATGTCGTGTGGAAATCAGAGGACAGCTGTCCAGAGCCAATTCTCTCCTTCCACCTTGTTGAGGGAGTGTCTCTCTTGTTCCTGCCACCGCGCTGTGTCCAAGGGACCCTGTCTCACTGCCTAGGAGTGCTAGGGTTACCCGTGTGCCGTGGCATCTTGCCTTTTGGGTTTTACACATTCTGGGAACCAAGCTTGGTTGCCAGGCTTGCGCAGTGAGTCAGTTCGACCCACTGGCTTGTCTCCCTGGCCACCGAGGCATCTTTCCTCATGTGTCCCTCATGAAAAGCTTCCAGAGAAATCCTGTGTGTTTTCAGGCCCGCTGCCACCTTGGTCCACACCTGGTACCTCTGAAGAAGCCAACTGTGAAGTTTTCTCAAACTCTTAAAGACAGGAGGGAGTCACAAAGTGTTTGTCCAAGGTCACACTCAGCATCCAAGCAAGTCCCTCGCCTTCCCCACATGGACAGTGCCCTGGCCACCCAGTCAGAACCTTCCTGCCAAAAGCGGCTGTAGCCCCAGAAGGGCTGGCTGGCCAGATGATCTGTGTCTATCTCCCTCACATCAGACTCTCAGGCCTGAGCCACAAGCTGTGAGCTTCCTCTGATGCCTCAGACAGACAGAGTGGTGACACCCAACAACACAGGTCAAGACACTTTACACACTTTCTGAGGAACCATTAAGGAAATAGTCTCTCATTGAGTCCCAGCTAGGGGGCCCATAGGTTGGGGTGATGGATCAGAGCACTTGTGAGACCCCGCCTCCACTTACGGTGTGGGGTCTGGTCTGACAGACTCCAAGGGTAGCCGAGAAAACTACCCGGTGGCACCGATAGCTGTGGCAGGAAGGCCACATTGGGTGGCCGGAGAGGGGCAGGTCTGGCATGAGGCATGTGTCAGGCATCCCATTTCACGGAAAGGAAGGCTGGCCAATGGTAAGTGCCGTTGTCGAACTGGGATTGAGGACTCTGGGCTGAGGCGTGGAGACATGGCGCTGGGGAAGCGGATGAGCACAGTTCACAAGAAGTCTGGGGCATCTGACTTGGGTGTAAACCTAGGGAGCCAATGCCTGGTTTTGAGTATGAGAATGTTGTAATGTAAGAAGTCTGGGGGGTGGGGTGGGGACTAAACCCATTAGATAAATTGGAACAGGAGAGGGCCTGTGCCAGGAAAGCCCAAATTCTGCTTCGAGGGATTGGGGGGGCAGGTTCCATGCCTCCAATCCCATCACTTGAGAGGCAGAGACAGGCTATGTCCATGAGTTCAAGATCTCACAGATAATCACAAACCATACCACAAAGGCAAAGTCAGTTGTTTAAATTAGCATTTGCTGCGGGGCATCAAGGAGAAAGCGGCTGAGCTGGGAGAGGAGAAGGGTGTCTCTCGTGGGCTCTTCACTGGCTGAGCCAGCACAGTTAGGTCACCCTGGCCTCACTTTGTTCACAAGGAGGGCCCTCTCTTCTAAGGATGACGTGAGTCCATGCACGCCGTGGACACCTTGTCAACCCTTGTGGACGACAAGCCCTTTCCTTTACACTCGGCCCCCCAGCCTAGGAACGCTGATGCCCATTTTATGGATGAGGAACCCTACACTTAGGGGAGATAAATAACGGGCGCGCGCCTAGGAAGCACCAGGCCCAGGATCCAGTCCCCAGCACTGAGAGGAAACTTACACAGGGAGCTGGGTATGGGCGTATGGGCGGGGAGCATGGCAGTGCATGCCCATGATCCCAGCACTCGGGAGGCAAAAGCAGCAGGAATGTTGGAAGCCACCCTGGCCTACCCAGAGATCCAGACCAACCAAGGATGCTCAACTCGCGCCTGTCTCAGAAAAGACGAGGGAGAAGGGAAGGGGATTACAGTGGCTCGTTCTTGAGGGGCTGAGGCAGGATTGTTTGAGCCCAGGAGTTCAGGGCCATCCCGGGCAGTGTGATGAGTCTTTAATTTAAAAACTAGAACGATTGCTGGGCGGTGGTGGCGCACGCCCTTAATCCCAGCGCTCAGGAGGCAGAGGCGGGAGGATCTCTTCCAGTGCTAGGCCAGCCTGGTCTATAAAGTGAGTTCTAGGACAGCCAGGGCTACACAGAGAAACCGTGTCCCAAAAACCAACCAGCCAAAGAAACAAAAACCAACCTAAAACAATTGTCCCAGAATCTCTCTCAGTGACCAGAGCAGGCCTCAGTGGGGTGTAGGCTCAGAGAGCACTCAAGAAGCAAGGCAGACGGTGGCCTGGCACAAGAGGCTGCCAGCCTAAACAGGTCCAGCAGGTGGTCCCAGCAGGACCTGGCCAGAGGGAGAACCTGTGATGGAAGGACAGCTCTGTATGAGAGTGAAAACTATTCTCGGTAATGTGGGAGCATGCCTGCTTCTCCAGCCCTGCCTCCATCTTGGCCATTCCAGCAGGATTTAGAAGACCCCCCCCCCCCACACACACACACACACACGCCCCTGCTTCAGCGCTCACCCTTCCTCCTGCCAGGTTCTTTGTGAACTTCCCGTCAGCCAAGCAGTACTTCAGCCAGTTTAGACACATGGAGGACCCCTTGGAGATGGAGAGAAGCCCCCAGCTGCGGAAGCATGCCTGCCGGGTCATGGGGGCCCTCAACACTGTCGTGGAGAACCTGCATGACCCCGAGAAGGTGTCCTCTGTGCTCGCCCTGGTGGGCAAGGCCCACGCCCTCAAGCACAAGGTGGAACCTGTGTACTTCAAGGTATGTCCTTGCATTTACTCTTGTCCAGAGCCCGCAGGCCATTGGGCCACAGCTCCTCCAGCCTGTGCCTCCGGGAGGGCTCCTGAATAGCAGAGATGGCTACGGTGCTGCCAGCCTGCTCCCTTGGAGAGGCTGAGGCAGGCGAGGCACGGCGGCAGGAGAGAAAGACATCTCCAGCACAGTCCTTGTCTTGAGAACATGGGCTTCGGTAACCACCAGGCTGCTAGTCTGTGCCCGCCACACAGGCCAATGTGGGCTCTCAGGGATCCTGGGGACGGCGGGAGGCAGGGTGCCCAGGCGTTTACTCCTCCTTCCCTCCTTTGCCCCCAGATTCTCTCTGGGGTCATTCTGGAGGTGATCGCCGAGGAGTTTGCCAATGACTTCCCTCCTGAGACGCAGAAAGCCTGGGCCAAGCTGCGTGGTCTCATCTACAGCCATGTGACCGCTGCCTACAAGGAAGTGGGCTGGGTACAGCAGGTCCCCAACACCACCACGTGAGGAGGGGGTGAGGGTGGGCTGGGCAGTCTCCCTGCTATGTCCTGTCTCGTCCCCTAGGCTTCCCATCTCTCCTGGGACCAGGGACTGACTGCTGGGGCATGCAGACGCAGGAGTCTGATACAGTTAATGACAGGCACCCCACAAAGGGCCTGCGTGGCAGCGTCCTTCTGACTTCAGGCCCGCTTCTGCTCAGCCCCTGCTCTTGGCTGCACAGAGTTGAGAACTCCGAGATTTGTCTGAGCAGTGCTTCTCCATGTCTGGGGCAGGGATGGCTCAGGTCACCCAAGGCTATGACTGTCTCCTGGTGGGGCGTTGGCTCCTCAGACTCAGAGCAGCACGGGGCCAGCCCCACCCCTTCCTCTGTACCAATCCTTTAGGCCTGTTCCTCATCTCATGCTCACCCGAGGGTGCTTCCTTACCACTCTCTGTACCAACAGAGCTGGAGCCAGGAGGGTCATGAGGACACATACACATGCCCAGACCCACAAGGGACCTCCATGGGTGTCACTCACATGGACAAAACTAGGAGATGTTTACTTCCAGTCTGACTAGAGGACAGCACCCACTTCTAGGCTCCAACAGGGCGGACGGACGGACTCAGTGACTCCCGCTGGCTGGGAGTGCAGCGAGGGCTGGCCTTCCGATGTGGTGATGTGGCGGCTGGGAACACTCAGACCCCCCAGACCCCCGGGAGGCAGCTGACTCTGGGAGCCAAATGGAAGGACAGAGCCAGGGCTGAAGTAGGAAGGAGAGGAGCGGAGGCGGGAACAGGAACTAGGGGTCAGCCAGCGGCTTGGGACACGTGTTCTGGAGAAACATTCCCAGCAGTTTCCCATGGAAAAGGCACTGTCTCCTCAGGCCCTTCCAAGGCCCCCGTGCCACCTCCTGTTCACGGGCCTCCCCACCCGGCTCTGCGGAGGAGGTCCCTAAGGGTGGGGAGAGGCCAGGCCTGTTGCCCTTCCTGCCACAGACCGACCAGTCAAGTTGTGCCTCCCCCACCATCAGCAGCTCCCCAGGAGAGCGCAGTGGAGTTCTCAGGAATTGCTAGTTGCAGCCAGGTCAAGTCCAGATGTGTACAGCTGGACCTGGCCCGCCCCAGACTCTGGAGTAAATGAGAGGCAAAAAGAGGTTTACCTGGCAAAGAAGGGCATCGGCCAAGCTTGGAAAACTGGAGTTCCCTCCAGCTGCCACTGAGAGAGACCAGGGAGGAGACTGTGGGAAGGGAGGCAGTGGAGGGGTTCGCTACCCCCCCCCCCAGCTCTCCTCTCCAGGCAGGCTCTGCCGCCCAAGATGAGTTTGTTTACAGCCATGACACAAGACTTCCTGCTTTTGGAGAAAAGAGCTTTTTACAGGGCCTAGAGGGACGGTGGGGAGAACTGGCCAGCGAGCCCCAGTGAATCAGAAACACATGGCTCGAGTCTTCCTGCTCCTGCCCCAGCTGGACCCCAGGGACTCAGCACTGGCCAAACCTCAAACATCATCTCGCCCCTCTTTGGTCCTTAGTGGGCTGACTGGGAGTGGGTGATGCAGGGGCCAGACAGCCCAGAGGCTAGCTACCTCACTTGGGCCTGAGCACCCATACTGGGCTTCCCCAGCTGTCACAATGTGGAATTGCCCCCTTGTGTCCCTTGACAGCCTCTGTCCCCATCTCTGGTCTCCTGGGGTCTTAGGCATGGGCCAGGGCCTGCAGGTCCCAACCCATTCCAGGGCCTCCCCTTGCCTCACAGGGTGGAGTGGAGTTTTAGGGCTGACTTGTAGAAGTCCAGCTTCTCTTATCAGGGAAACGCACTGAGTCAGACACCACTGTTTATTGAACTGTCTCTGCCTCCGGGTGTGTAGCTCTGTGTGGGTGGAGGGGCGCTGGGGCAGGGGGATGTGACGGCCAGGGAGCTAAAAGGAGTTTCACGGGCGGAGACACTAGCGGAAGCCAGGGAGCCCTCTGCTAGGACAGCACACATCCTTTTTCCAAAGGAAGAGAAACGAGTTCCCATCTGTGTGGTGTTTGGTAATCAACAGGTCAGGTGCTGGCCACACCCCCTGCACCCCCTGACAGGTCCAGGTCTCTCCTCTCCTGGGCTAGCTTGAGGTAGCACCATAGGATGGAGATAATGGGGGATTGCGCAACCGTGTTGGGTCTCTCAGCCAAAAGTGTCCCATCTCATGATTCCTGGTCCCCCCCTCCTAGTGCCCTTCGGCCTTCCCCCACTGACCCCTATAACCTGTCTCCTTCATCTGTCTCATCCACAGCCCACCGACCACGCTGCCCTCTTCGGGGCCATAGGACCCCTCCCAGCCCCCCTCTCCCTGGCAGCACTTTGGGCAGAAGGCTGAATTCTGAAGACACTCCTTGACCTTCCATTTCTGGGCGCCAAGGAAGCTGGAGGAATCCCGACTCAACTTCCCGAAAGGAGGCCTTCCTCATGGCCCTGGTCCCCCCAGGCTGCTGGGAGTTGGGGCTAGCTACTTTGATGCTGAACCTAGCAGTGGGGGACCCTCCTGCTTCCCCAACAGGGGATGCACCCATCTTAGCTTTTCTACTTCCTGTTAGAGAGGGACCTAGCAAGCGGCCGGTGGGAAGCCAGGACAAGCCCGTGAGTCACTTCAGAAAGGCACTAGCCCCACTGCGTTCTGCCCACCAGCATGTAGGCTCACCTCAGCATCTAGAGTATCACGCACACATGTCTACCACATATACAGATATATTCTATATACGATCTCTATATAAATATATAAATATATATAAATACATATCTATCATGTGTAGCTGCAGGCCCAGAAGCCTCAGTCTTGCCCAGCTATGGGAGGCCAGGGGGGATCCCCAGCATGTGCCTGGGTAACGCTCCAGGGAGCATGGAGAAACAGCACAAGAGGGTGGGGCCAGGAAGTGGAGTTGGGGTGCCTCAGCTTGCCCCCATAGCTCAGTGTTCTACATTCCTGCCTGTCTACAAAAAAGAAAGAAAGAAAAGATCTAGTTTGCCCAGTGTAGTAGCACACACCTGTAACCCCAGCAGGAGCCTGGGAGGCCAAGAGCATCGTTGCAATTGCAAGTTCGAGGTCAGGTGGTCTCTACCCGGTCTCCATGGTGATTAGCAGGCTAGCCAGGGCTACACAAGCAGACCCTGTCTCAAACAAAATAAAAAAATAAGAACTGGCTCCCCTCACCTTCCCAAGGGTTTGGCTGACTGGCTTGCCCTAGGAAGGGCAGGGACCAGGGCACACCAAGAGCTCAGAAGATCCCACTGGGGCGGCAGCCAGTGTTTGTATCCTGTGTACGTGTGTGTGGAGGGGTGAGGGACAGCCTCAGTAAGGAGCCTCACCTGCTCACTTCAGACAGCAGCCAGGCCACAGGACCAGGGACTCCGTCCTCAGTGGAGACCCAGGGCCTTTCCTGCCCTCCTCCAGGCCACCAGGCCATCCTGTCCACCTAATCTCCTTAACGTTGCTGGGGACCCCGTGTGTACTCCCTGGTCCGTGTGTTCTGTCCTGGAGGATGTCTTGCTGCTGTGGCTGCCGTGCCTGCATCCCCTCCTGTCCCATCCTCACGCAGCCTCCCTGTAACTGCCTGTCTTTTTGTAGTTTCTGATGTTTGTAACCAGCTGTGCCATTAAACAGGCCCGTTCTTCCGTTCTTCCTGAATCTGGCCTCTGTTCTTCCCCACCCCGGAGACCTGCCTTCACCTCGCTCTTCCCCGTCAGCGTTTCTAGATAAGAACATTTTCATCGGAAACAGCGCCCCTGTGCTGGCCCTAGCTGCTCCGGGGGTGCTCTGGGTTTCGGGACTGCAGATCACTAAGCAGGAAGTCAGAAAAGGAAGGAGGAGATGGGTCTGTCTTATTAAAAAAGTCAGAGAAGCTGGACCTACCTGGTGGTTTACAGCTGTTCCGCCGCAGCTGCTCAGAAGGTTGAAGCACAGGGGTGGGGCTGGGGATCACAAGTTTAAAGCCAGCATAGGTAACTAACTCCTTAGTAAGACCTTGTCTCAAAATAAAAAATAAAGAAGGCTAGGGACACACAGTTCAGTGAAAGAGAACAGCCTGGCATTCATCCACCAGGCTCTAGGCTTAATCTCCAGCACCTCCACTGGGGGATAAAAAAGTCAGTGCCTTTTGGGTTTTGTCCTGGAAATCTAGCAAGGGCAGGGTCAGTGTGGAACGAAGGGTACAATGTCAGAGGTGGGCTTGGTGACACACTCCGGTCACCCCCGGCACTCAGCAGGCTTACATAGGATGATGACAAGTTGGAGAACAGCCTGGGGAAGAGGGGGAGGGGAAAGGATGGGGGGTCGTGTCTAGATGTCCGTGCAGAAGAGCCTTATTTGTATGCACGAGTCAGTCACATCACCAAAGATTAAACCTTGACCTTCTTCTAGGCCTACACACCGGACATTCCATACTTGATGCTGAATGCCGGTCCTGAGGCTCCGGGGGTCAGGGGTCAGCCCTTGGGTACCGCCAAAAGGGAGCCTGCTGGAATCCGCCTTGAGCTCTGGGCCTAGAGTCTCTTTTCAAGTGCTGCTGGGCCAGGCCTGTCCATCCCCCCATGGCCATGGTCACAACAGCAGCATCAAGTCCCTGAGGAGGGATCAAGGAGGTCACAGCATGGAGGGGGGTGTACAGGAGAACAGGAAACAGCTTCTGCCCCTTGGGAAGGCTTCTTGCTGTCTGGAAGGACTCAGCTGACAGGGGCAAAAGTCTTGTCTCACAGCCCATGCACTTGAATGTGAGCCATGCCTCCCTTTATCTTCCGGGCCCTGGCACAGCAGAAAACATGCTGGAAATCAAAAGAATAAATAAATAGCAGTCTTAGAAAGCAGGACAAGCACACGGGCCAAGAGTAAACTGTGAACTGCAGGAGGATGCTGGGTGCCGGGAGGGCAGCGCCGGCCAGACCTTTCCAGGGAAGGAGTGTGCCAGACTGGTGGCCTTCCGGCTCACATTCGGACTTGGCGCTGCTGTGTGACACTGGGCAAGAGGCTGAGAGCCTCGATTTTAAAACAGGAGGCCTGGTGTGGGGGTGCTCCCAGCTCTCGGGAGGTTAAGGAAGGATGATGGAGCGTTCGAGACCAGCCTGGACTAAGCAGCAAGACACCATCTCAAAAAGAGAAATAGTAACTTCGTTAAGCAAAAATCTGTCTTGCAAGGCAGAGAGAAGCATGGCGGAAAACAAGAGGGGCGTTAAGAACAGCGCCGGCTGGCTGGACGCTGAGAACCAGGACACGGGAGGAATGCTGAGCTGCCGAGCAGAATCCTGCGAGAGAAGTTGCAATGAGAGGGCTGATCCCTGGGGAACCGGACCCAGCCAGAACCAGTTGGTGGGGTATGGGAGGGTCATGATGGAGCATCAGCCCTCAGAAGACCTCCGCACAGTGGTCTTGAGAATGTTAGAGCGGGAAACTGGAGCCATCCTGGAACAGGCCATTGCGAAGGACCCTCTCCGCTTCCTACCTTCGAGAGAGGACGTGGACCATCACCCCCCACCCGCTGGGGATGAGGGTGGAACGGGGCAGGATTCTGGCGACTGGGTTTTAAGCCAGAGACAGAGGCACTGTCTGGGCTTTGAATGTCTGGAGCACAGAACAAACAGTGCTCCGCAGGCAGCCAGCCTTCTTATTGAAAAGCCG
Source organism: Alexandromys fortis (assembly GCF_014885135.2). Classification (NCBI taxonomy): domain Eukaryota; kingdom Metazoa; phylum Chordata; class Mammalia; order Rodentia; family Cricetidae; genus Alexandromys; species Alexandromys fortis. The sequence goes on along the minus strand of NW_026067918.1, from coordinate 9,397,464 downwards.
AGCAACTGGGTCAGCTCCCCTGGTGAGCTCAAGCTGAGAGCCACCGGGACGTGGGCAACGAAGGGGGGGGGCATCGCGAGGAGACGGCGGCCTCTTCTCGAACAAAGATACCAGCAGTACAGACTCACAGTGGCCCCTGCTGGCTGCAGCGGGAACTTCACCCAAGAAAGCAACCATCTCTGGATCGCCAGCTTCCGGGCTGGGGGGCTGGGGGGTGGGCAGAGGGTCGGGGTGGGGAGCAGAGCATTGGCTCCACCTTACTCCAAAAGGGATGCAACCTTACTGAAACCTGAGACAAAAACAGAAGTGTACACGCCTAAACCACAGGAAATATCTTCCTGCAGTTGCCAAGTGGAAAAAGTTAATAAATGAAGGTGTTGGTACCAGATAACAAGTGTGTATAATCCCAGCATTTGGTAAACTAAGGAAGGAGGATCCTATGTTCAAAGCCAACCTTGGCCACTATGTCGTGAGTTCCAGGCCATCCAGAGTTATGGGAGGGGCACCCTTCTCTAAATAAACAAACGGGGGGGGGGAGGGCGCTTAGCCACTTAGTGCTTGTCTGGCACAAGACTCAATCCAATACCAAGGACACAGGTAAAAAGATGGGTATGGCGCCACGTGCTTAGCATCCCAGGAGGATCCTGGGGTTTGCTGGTCAGCCTCCCCTAATTGGTTAACTCCAGGTCCCAGGAGAAGACCCTGTCTCAAAACACAAGTGAATCTCTCCTGAGACATAAATCCCAGCACTCAGGAGGCTGAGAAGGGAGAACAGCTTTAAATGCTAAGAGGCTGCAGGGTGAGACCCTGTTCAGAGAACGGGAGGGGGGTAGTTAGTTTCTGTTCTATTTTTGTCAGCTCGACACAAGCTAGGGTCATCTGGGAAGCAGGAACCTCAGGTGCCTCCACAAGGCTCCCGTGGCAAGCCTGAAAGGGCATTTTCTTTCCTTCCTTCCCTTCCTTCCTTCCTTCCTTCTTCCCTTCCTTCCTTTCTTCCTTCCTCCCTCCCTCCTTCCCTCCCTTCCTTCCTTCTTTCTTTCTTTCCATCTTCTAGGGGGCAATGTTTCCAAACAGGGTTTTTCTGTATAACAGTGTTGGCTGTCCTGGAACTCTCTCTGTAGACCAGGCTGGCCTCAAACTCATAGAGATCTGCCTGCCTCCTCTGCCTCTGCCTCCCAAGTGCTGGGATCAGAAGTATGTCACCGCCACCCAGCTGGCGTTTTCTTGATTAATGATTGATGTGGGAGGGCCCAGTCCTCATGAGCAGTGCCACCTCTGGGCACTGAGTTCTGTAAGAAAGAAGCAGGCTGAGCAAGCCATGGAGAGCAAGCCATGAAGCGTCTGCAGCAGCTCCTGCCTCCAGGTCCTATCTAGTTTCAGCCCTGACTTACAATTTTTTATTGCTTTATTGTTTTTAGCCCTAGTTGTCCTGGAACTCACTTTGTAGACCAGGCTGGCCTCGAACTCACAGAGATTCCCCTGCCCCTGCCTCCTGAGTGCTGGGATTAAAGGCATGCGCCACCACGGTCCAGCCTGGCTTCCCTTTATGATTAATTAAAATAAACCCTCTCCTCCCCAGGCTACTTTTGGTCCTGGTGTTCATCACGGGACAGACAATGAACCAGAGCAGATGCCCTCCCCTTAGGAGATGGCCAACCCACCGCCATTTGTGCTCCATTGGTGCTTTCCCTGGGTCTGCTGTGTCCCAAGCCTGCCCCTGAGAATGACAGGCCCAGGGTGGGGAGAGCGAGGGTTCTCCTGCTGTGGCCTTGACTAAGGGGCCCAGTTTGACACAAACAAGTTGGATGGGCAATGGCAAGCTCCAGACCTACCCACCCGGCTTCGGCCTCACACCCTTCAAGCCGGCTGTGAAGGAGCCCTGGGCCTGCTCCCACCTTCAAGCAGGGCCAGAAGTGAAGCCTGTGGTTAAGCAGGTGCTGATCAGGCAACACCGTGGCCAACACCCTCAGACTTGCCAAGAACGGAGGGTAGTGTCCAGCCACCTTGGCCCACACTGGCCTCTGCCAGGGCTTCCGTATAGTTCCTCGTCAGAACCCATGTTTGTCTATCTACCCTCAGAGAAAGGCCAGTCCAACACCCCACTCCCCATCCATACCCCAGCCTCAGCGCATCTACGCTGTCCCATGTCTAGATACATTAATACAATACAATAAATGCATTTCAGAAAGAGCAGAGGGAAGAAAAAGAGGAGAAAGCCTGGCCTAAGTGCTCGCTCTCCCAGGGGGAAGGCAACAGCCACGCAAAGTCACCAATACCAATAACAAAACACCCCGCTCTGTTGTCCAGTCCCCATTGTCCCATGTGCCCAAGGAGTTCAAAAGAGGGCGTCAGGTCCCCTGGAACCAGAGCTACAGACCCTTGTGAGCTACTGTGTGGGTGCTGGGAACCGAATCTTGGTTCTTTGTAAGAATAGCAAGAACTCTTAGCCACTGGACCATTTCTCCAGTCCCAAGCCAGGGGCTTCTGTAGACTGGAAGCCAGGCCCACAGTCTCCTCAGCCATGGAGACCCCTACCTGAACAGTACCCGGAGTCACCATCCTTCACAGCTGGACTGTCTCCAGCCTCGGCTCTCTCTCCACCACGGGGCAACAATCCCTGACCTCTCCAATGGAAATGGTGCTGTTTCTCTCCGGCTGCTCTGGTCTCCTTTCCAGAAGCTCCCTTGACAGCCTTTCCATGAAAGGTACCTTCTTTGGGTGCTGCCAGATCAAGCCCAAGTGAATATTGTGGTAGCCATACCTTGGGAAGTTTGAGAGAAGAAGCCCATCTCTCAAGACAGGGGTGCAGCCGTGGAGATGGCAGAGACAGAGACAGCACATCCAAGAGTGATTTTTCTGTCTTTGTTGTTGTTGTTGGCCGGTTCTCACTGTGTAGCCCAGGCTGGCCTTGAATTTATGACCCCGAAATGACAGCATCACACAAACCCACCGTGACACTCAGCTTTGAGATTGCAGTTTGAAGCCGATTCAACGATTGCCTGATGGGATGTGTGCGTGCGTGCGTGCGTGCGTGCGTGTGTGTGTGTGTGTGTGTGTGTGTGTGTGTGTGGCAGGGTGGGGGCAGGGTGACAGAGGGCAGCAGAGGTGACTCCAAGATCCCCCTTTCCCAAGAGGAATAGACAATAAGATCAGTTCTGTTGCATGCACAGAGGTGGTGGGGAGCAGAAGGAGGAGGACCAGGGACAGGGCAGAAGCCATGAAGCTGCAGGAAGCGGCCAGCTGTGTCAGCGTTCCAGTCCACAGCTTTGAGGACAGATGGCAAGGCGGGGCCTGGGGATCTGAGCGGCTGCTCTGGAGTAGCAGGAAGCCTGCTTGGGAGGGTTGGAGAGTGAGGGCCGGCAGAGGAGAGCCCTAGAACACGTAGGTCCCGAGACCGGCTGCAGCAACGAGAAAGGATCCAGACAGGAGCAGAGGAATCAGTGCGGCAGATGGCGAGGGGGGAGGTCCACAAATAAACAACAGAAGGTACCCTGCCCATCTGGACATGAGTACATTTTACCAAGTACTGGAACTGGTAAGCCACAAGAGACTGGGAAGATCGGAGCCCATCTGGGGGGTTCAGTGAGGGCACACATTCCAGTTCACAGATGTTCATTCCCTGTGTGATCCTGGAATGGAAGCGAGAGGGGTCTGACTGGATCTTTTTTGTTTGCTTGTTTTCTTTTCTTTTCTTTTTATTTGTTTGTTATTTTGTTTTTGGGAGGGGGGCATTGAGACAGGATTTCTCTGTAGCTTTGGAGTCTGTCCTGGAACTCGCTCTGTAGACCAGGCTGGCCTCGAACTCACAGGGATACGCCAACCTCTGCCTCCCGAGTGCCCAGTGTTTGCTTGGTTTTTGAGGCAAAATTCTGGGCTAGCTTTGACCTCTTTATGTAGCCTAGGATGGACTTGAACTCCTGATTCTCCTGATTCCACTTCCAAAGTTCTTAGATTGCAGGTATGCACCACCTTGCCTGCTTCACGGTCTCTTTTATAGGGCCCCAATCTTCCCAGCATGATTGTTCCTAACTGTGGGAGGCTTTGCTGAGAGGATTGCCACAGGTTCAAGGCCAGCCTGGGCTACATATTGAGTACCAGGCCAGCCTGGACTATATAGCAAAAACCTTATCTTTTAAAGAAATTTTAAATGTGCGTGGCTGTTTTGTTTGCATGTCTCGGTATGCTGTGTGTTCCTGGTACCCTCGGAGATCAGAAGAAAGTGTCGGACTTGAGTGTTGGGAACTGGATCCAGGTCCTCTACGAGAGCAGCCAGTGCTCCTAACTGCTGAGCCATCTCTCCAGCCCCATAATCTTTTACAGTTTTGTGTGCAGCTTTAGCGGGCTTTTCAGACTTTTCAAAGGTGTGATAAGATTGTTACGGGAAGTCCAGGGGAAAAGAAACCACACAAGGATCCTGTCCAAGAAGCAGGCAAACTGCAGCCTGAAGGTCTGGAATTTTCAGGGCCTGGACAACAGAAGTCATGCATGAAACTCTGCCCTGGAGGTGACAGGTGTCTGATCCCTCCCTCTTTTCCCTGGCCCTCTGCACGTTCCCAGAATTACGCTATACGGACACATTGCGTCAAGTTGGGATCCTGTCCCAACTACTGGCTTTACTAAGGCTCTCGAGGGAAGACATCTCCCAGGGTTGTACAGTGAAGAGCTTTACAGCATCGATAATATAATATAGATAAGATGATAACAGCATCGAGGGGCTGGGGAGATGCTTCCGTCGGTAGCCACACAAGCATGAGGGCCTGAGTTTGAGCCCCAGCAGCGGCACACACCTGTAATCCCAGGATTGGAGCAGCAGGGACAGAAATGTCAGTGAGGCTTGCTGGCTAGCCAGTCTAGTGGGATTGGCAAGCTCCAAGTTCAGTGAGAGCCCTTGTCTCAAAATAAGATAGACAGTGTCTTAGGGTTTCTATTGCTATGAAGAGACACCATGACCACAGCAACTCTTATAAAGGGAAACATTTAATGGGGGCTGGCTTACAGTTTCAGAGATTTAGTCCAATGTCATCATGGCGGGAAGCATGGTGGCACGCAGACAGATGTGGTGTTGAAGTGTTGAAGAAGGAGCTGAGAGTTCTACATCTTGATCCAAAGGCAACAGGAAGTGAACTGAGACACTGGGCATAGCCTGAGCATATTTAAGACCTCAAAGCCCACCCCAACAGTGACACACTTTCTCCAACAAGGCCACACCTCAAAATAGTGCCACTCGCTATAGACCAAGCATTCACAGACAAGAGTTCATGGGGTCCATACCCATTCAGACCACCACAGACAGCGATCAGGAAGATACTGGATATTGAGCTCCAGCTCCAACACGTGCTCCTTCTCAGGCGGTTTGAGTAAGAAAGTCCCCATAGGCTCATACACTGGAACATCTGATCCCCGGTTGCTGTTTGGGGAGATTCAGGAGCTGCAGCCTTGTTGGAGGAAATGTCATTGGAGGCGAGTTTTGAGAATTAAAAGACTCCACCGTTTATCATCTCAGGACTGTCTGCTTCGTGTTTACAGGAAAGGATGTGAACTGTCAGCCTCCTGCTCCAACTACCAGGCCTCCACCCTATCATCATGGACTCAGCCCTCTGGAACTGTGAGCCCAGATAACCTTTTTCTTCCTTAAGCTGCCCTGGTCATGGTGTTTATCATAGCAATAGAAAAATACAGATATGGGCTGGAGCGGTGGTTCAGTGGTTAAGACCACTGGCTGCTCTCCCAGAAGTCCTGAGTTTGATCCCCAGCAACACATGGTGGCTCACAACCATCTGTAGTGGGTCCTGATACCCTCTTCTGTCATAAAGCCAAACATGAAGAGAGAGCACTCATATACATAAAATAACATAAGTAAAGTCTTTAAAAAAACGCAGATCTATATATACAGGCATATACAGGAAACCCCAAAGCAAACACAGTGTGACTCTGTGCAGCACAGAGGTGGTGGCAGGGTTACCAAATTTAGCCTGGGCTGAAACAAATTCCAGGCCAGCCAGGGATTTGAAGTGAGATTCTACTTAAAGAAGGAAAGGTAGCCGGGCGGTGGTGGCGCACGCCTTTAATCCCAGCACTCGGGAGGCAGAGGCAGGGGGATCTCTGGGAGTTCGAGACCAGCCTGGTCTACAAGAGCTAGTTCCAGGACAGGCTCCAAAGCCACAGAGAAACCCTGTCTCGAAAAACCAAAAAAAAAAAAGGAAAGGTAGCCATGGTGATGCACACCTTTAATCCCAGCACTCGGGAGGCAGAGGCAGGCGGATCTCTGGGAGTTGAGACCAGCCTGGTCTACAGAGGGAGTGCCGGGTCTGTGCAGAGAGACCCCGTCTTTAAAGAGAGGAGAAGCTTTTCTTTCTGTCCGTGTAGCCCATAACTCACTGTGCAGTAAGGGTCAGCATGAATTTCTAAGCCTCCATTTGGTATCTCCTGAATGCTGGAACTGCTGGCATGGGCCACCACCCGCCACCCGCAGTTACTCCTTACTCAGTGGAGATGGAAGAATTGAACCCAATTTCATGTGTAGTAGGCAGGCATCCCACCAGCTGAGCCATAAACCCGGACCCTAATTTAGATTAAAAATAAAAAAAAAAAAAAAAAAAACAAAACGTAGGCTGGCGAGATGGCTCAGTGAGTACAGGGGCTTGCCACCACGCGCAGTGGCTTATGGTCCATCTCAGGAACCTACGCGGTAGGAGAGTTGGCCTCTGAAAGCTGTCTCTGGTCTCCTTGACGTGCATATGTCCACCATGGCCCCTGCCAAGTAAATAAGTAAATAAAAATTAAAAAATAGAAAAATATGCAATCAATAGTGTAAAACATAATGTTCGTCTTTATTTCTTTCCATAATTTTAGTTTTGTTTTTTTTTTTTTCAGACAACTGTGTAGCCCTGGCTGTCCTGGATCTCACTCTGCAGACCAGGTTGACCTTTAACTCACAGAGAGCCACCTGCCTCTGCCTCCCAAGTGCTAGGATTAAAGGCATGTGCCACCACTGCCCGGCTTTGAAAGAATTTTTTTGACGAAGGTTGGAGGACAGTTTCCAGGAGCTGATGCTTTTTCCAGCCTGTAGTCCCAGGGTCCTGATGCTCGGGTCATCCGGCTTAGTGGCAAGCAACAGGGTGCGTGCAAACGGGAGAGCTCCTATGGGAATTATTGCAGTTACACAGCGTGTTCTTGGACCTCGGCCTGTACTGTTCTCACCAGAGCAGCCAAATGCTGCAGAAAACCAGCTCAACCAGTTTATTCAGCACCCCAGGAAAGCCAGTGGCTGCCCTGAACCTCAGGTGCACAGCTCCATCCCGGGGTACCACCATTCAGGACCCATGAGCACCTCTGACATTAAATAGGGGCCGGGAGTAGCTCAGTTGCTTACCTAGCATAGGCGCGGCCCTGGGTCCCATCCCTAACACTGCATGGACAGAATGCAGTAGTGAGAAAAACAGTCTATTAAATACGGCTAGCGCGCTGTGGTGGTTTGAATGAGAAATGTCCCCATCATCTCAGTATCTGAATACTTGGTCCTTCTTACTTGGTGGTGCTGTTTTGATAGATTTAAGAGGGTGTCCTTACTGAAGGAGGTATGTCACTTGGTGTACTTTGAGATTTGAAAGCCTGGTGCAGTTCCAGGCTAGCTCTCTCTGCTTCCAAATTGTGGTTTAAGATATGGGCTCTTTTTTTCCCCCAAGGAAAGGAATGTCTTTACTAAGCCAGAAAACTTTGGCAAATCAATACAGTACCCATCAATACAATAAAATACCGTTTCTACTGGAGTCGTTATAGTACCTTAGCGCTAATTTTCACTCCAAAAATGCCATTTAAGTACCATATCCAAACACTGGTTTCCAGCAGGACAGGCTGTTTTATACAAATTAATGTCATTTCAAATTATAGGACTTCTCTTTTTAAAAATGAGTTCCTCACGTAGGCGGTTCTGTGTTCTCACACAGCAGTGGGCGACTGTGTGGATGTGAGGGCCGCTGGACTGTGTTCTGGCCGGTCCACAGCCAGGTAGGGTTCCCACACCTGAAAGGTGCTAAGACTCTACCTAAGGGGACGAGATCAACATCAGTGTCTTCTAAGTACTTAAATAACAACAAACAAACCCGTTAACTGTTCCCCTGAACACAGGCCTCCAGCCAGTTCTGAGCCTTTCCACTTCAGAGGATCGCTTATTTTAGAAGTTTTCCTGAAACCAGAGGTTTCTCTCCCGCCCGCCGGCTTCCGAATAACCACTCTGAGGCTGAATATTACTTACAAACTGTTGAGCCTGTAGCTCAGGCTTATTAACTAGCTCTTGCAACTTTAGTTAACCCATTTCTATTATTCTATATTTTACCACGAGGCTCATGGCTTGCTACCTCACATGGCTTGTCTGCAGCTGCTCCTGTCTCTCCTGACTCCACCTTCTTCCTCCTTCTACCTCTGCTTGGATTTTCCACCTAACTAGATTCTGCCCTGTTGTAGGCCAAAGCAGCTTCTTTACTAACCAATGGTAATGAAACATATTCACAGCATACAGAAGGGCATCCCACAACACTCTCCATCTTCTGACTATCAAAAGTAACATCCTTACCCCAGCTCATTAAAAATAAATAAATAAATAAATAAAATCTACCTAAAATGGTTGTACCTTTTAAATAACAAATAAATACGATGTCCTGGTGTCCCTGTAGCTGAACACCGATTTCCCTTGTCATTTTTCCACCAACACTGTTGCAGGCACCACTGGTGTCCTTGGGCTTCGTCGGTCTGTGTTCAGTTTCTGTATCACCCATCCTACCGCTCCTCGGCCTTTGTTAGCGTGGGAAGATGTGGTCTTGCCGTGAGATCTTCCAGGTAGCTGCTGAGGCTGACTCGGCTCACTGTGATGATGGTTTCCTGGGTCAGGAGTTTTCCCGGGTCCTGGAGGCGTGGCTTGTACGTGATACCTCTGAGATCTTATTTGTGAATGAGATGTTAGCGGACTTGAGCTCCAGTGTCTTTATCAGGTCAACTACGGAACGCTCTTGCTCGTATGTTTTCGTTCTTGCTGCACCTTCACAGTGGAAGGCAGTACCCGCTCTGCGCTCAGGAGTCTGCATCTGCGCAGCTTTCCAGAGGGACTGGCGTGTCTGCGCAGCACGTCAACGCCCACCACACTTGGGTTCATGAGGTTTGGGTATCTTTGCATTGCAGCCGTGGTAACAATTTCCCATGGGTGGTCAAAGATGTGCTCCCAAGTCCAGATCTTCACAGTGCCAGCAGGGACCATGAGGCACAGAAGTTCACTGCTCTGCCCCATCCGAGCAGGCTGGCCTCACGGCGCTTAAACTGGGCACTGTGGAGCACGCCTTTAATCCCAGCACTCAGGAGGCAGAGGCAGGTGTATCTCTGAGTTTGAGGCCAGCCTGGTCTACAGAGTGAGTTCCAGGCCAGCCAAGGCTGTTACATAGAGAAAAAAGAGATTCAGTATTCTGTGACGCTCCCTGTATTAGTCACGAGACTCTGGAGTCACAGAACTTATACAAGGAACCTCCCCACGACACTCCTCCCTCGTGTGTGTGTGTGTGTGTGTGCATGTATATGTATGTATATGTGTATATATGTATATATGCGTGTGTTTGTATATATGTGTGTATATGTGCATATGTGTTTGTATATATGTGTGTGTATGCGTGTGATATTGTAATATATATGAGTTTTTTTTGTTTTTTGTTTTTTTTTGGTTTTTCGAGACAGGGTTTCTCTGTGGCTTTGGAGCTTGTCCTGGAACTAGCTCCGTAGACCAGGCTGGTCTCGAACTCCCAGAGATCCACCTGCCTCTGCCTCCCGAGTGCTGGGATTAAAGGCGTGCGCCACCATCGCCCGGCTTATATATGAGAATTTATTGCAATTATTGGACTGGTTTACAGACTGCTGTCCGACAATGGCTAGCCATGAATGGAAAATCCAAGAATCCAGATTTGCTCAGTCCCATGAGGCTGAGTGTCCCAGCTTGTCTTCTGTATATGCTGAAATCCAATGCCAATGAAGGAACAAACCTTTCCTTCTTCCATTGGCCTTCTAATCCAGCAGAAGTAAAGGTGGCCCAGATTAAAGGTGTGCCTTCCCACCTCAAAGTCTGAGTTAAAGGTGTGTGTCATCCCGCCTCAAGATCCGGATCACAAGGGTGCCCTCCATCTCTGGATTATAGTTCATTCCTGATATCGTCAAGTTGACAACCTAGAATAGCCATCCCATCCCCCACCTCAGGAAACGCTCGTATACATGCCTGTGTACCCAACCCTGTGCCAGGCACTCCTAACACGCAACTCTATCACACCCTTTCATTCACGCAGATTATGAGTTAGCCGGACATCGGATTGTGAGGCTAAGCTCCTTCCAGGGTGGTGACGCAGCCACCACTGTGTTGATTAGGCCGGAGCGTTAGGAGTTTAAGGCCAGTCTGGGCTACACACAAGGGACCTGAGGCCAACCTTAGCCACATAAAGCCTTGTCCATGAATGAACGAAAGTGTTTCAGCAGTTAAGAGCACTTGCATCTCTTCTAGAGCTCAGTGTCCAGTTCTCTGCACCCAAAGCAGGCTGCTTATAATAATCAACCTCCTCTAAATCCAGATCAGGGGATCTGGCGCCCTCTTCTGGCCTCTGCATTCGTAGGCCCATT
>NW_026067918.1:9304035-9386716 GCF_014885135.2 Alexandromys fortis | reverse complement strand
TATGTTGCTGGACAGATGGCTTAGTGGTTAAGAGCATATACTGCTCTTGCAAAGGACTGGGATTGCCTTCCCAGCTCCCTCAAGTGGCTCAGTACTACTGGGGCAGCAGGGAGATCTGATGCCCTCTCATGGCCTCTATGGGTACTGCACTCACCGCCCCCCCCCCCCCACAATTAGAATTAAATAAAACAGTTTAAAACATTTTAGTGGGAAAGCTGGGATGTAGCTCAGTGGCAGAGTGCTTGCCCAGAATGTGAGAGGCATACCGCCAGGATCAGCAAATTTAAAACGTCTCAGGCTATGAGGATGATCTAGGACAGTGGTTCTCAGTCTTCCTAATGCTGTGACCCTTTAATATAGTTCCTCATGCTGTGGTGACCCTAACCATAAAATTAATTTTGTTGCTACTTTATAACTGTAATTTTTAATGGTTTATTTATTTATAGTGTATACAGTGTTCTCCTTTCATATATGCCTGCATGCCAGAAGAGGGCGCCAGAACTCAGTACAGATGGTTGTGAGCCACCATGTGGTTGCTGGGAACTGAACTCAGGACCTCTGCAGAGCAGCCAGTGCTCTTAACCTCTGAGCCATCTCTCTAGCCCTATGACTGTGATTTTGCTGCTATGAGCTGTAATGTAATGTAATCGTGCCCATAATGTAACGCCTCGACCCACAGGTTGAGAACCACTGCTCTAGAGGTTGACCATAATTGCTCCCAAGTCTGGAGACCTGAGTTCAATTCCTGGGGCCCTCACAGTGGAAGAAAAGAAAGAATGTTCACAAGTTATCCATTGACCACCACGTGTGTGCTGTGGGACACACACACACAATAAGTACAATTGAAAAGAATATTTTTTAAGTCTCAGAACATCTGTTTCTCTCTCAGTTGAGTTTCTTGGGCTTGCGTACATGGCATTCTATGAGTGTAATGTATCTTAGTCACCTGTGGTCATTTTTCTCCTACAGACAAGAATCTCATCTGGCCGTCATCTCTTCAGGGAGCCCCGGTTCCTCCTGCAGCACCCACTATTCCCACAAACACAGACACTGTGGTCCCTGTTGTTCTGAATTTCATTTCCCTAATGATCAGCGAGGCTGAGCATCTTCTTAGATAACCAAACAGTCACTGTGACAATTAACGTTGTCAACTTGGCCGGTTCTAGCGTCACCAGGTAGACAAGCCTCTGGGCACTCCTGTGAGCAGACCGAGACTCACTTCTGGAGTTGGGAAGATCTACCCTGAATGGCGGCGACCATCCCACCAGCTGGGGCCCCCACCGCAGGAAAACAGAAAGCCAGCTGAGCTCCAGCGTTTGTCTCTGCTTCCTGACTGAGGATGCCTTGTGGCCAACTGCCTCCTGTTTCTGCTGCCTTTCCTGTCACGATGGGCTGTGCACCAAACTGAGAGCCAAACGAGCCTTGACGTTGCTTCTTGGTGGGGGTTTTGTCACAGCCACAGACAAAGGAACCAATGCCGCCACCAGCCGCTTTCATTCCTCCACCAGTTGTCTGTCCTCCTCCCCAGCTTCCTATCCCAGCACTTGATAGTTTTTTATGAGGCTTGTGGGACCCTTGTTTAGCTTTGGATGTTGATCCTTTATTAGTTACATTCATTGAAAATAATTTCTCCTTGCGGGCCTTTTATTTCATTCGCGGTGCTCGCGTGGAATACAAGTTTTTGTTTATTTTGAGACGGTCTCACTGTGTAGACTATCCATCTGCTTCTGCCTCCTGAGCGCTGGGATTGAAGGACTGTCTCTCAACTCTCGTATGCTGTTGAGTCTGATGGGCCTTTAGCTGATGGCTTCTAGGTAAAGTGTCTTTTTAGGGAGGCTCAGCACCCCAAGGCCAGGTCATTTGCCTCACAGCACAAGCTAGCAGTGGAGAGATGGGTATACCTGAGCCTTTGCGTTCCCAAAACTGTCCCTCCAGGCCAGGATGGTGACTGCTGCATCCAAGGAGGTGGGAGGAGGGGCTCTAAGGAGTGTGTTGTCTGGGAGGATCTGACAACATAAGCCTGGAAATTAATTGTAGGTGAGAAACCCATTCATTCCCAAAGGCCACCTAGACTGACAGCGTCTTGGCTCAGAGGCCGCTGACTCTGATAAGAGGCGGGACAACCTCGGCAAGGAGAGGCTTCTGGGAGGGAAGCAAGGACAGGACCCAAAGTCACCCTTACGAAGGGAGGCACCAGGAAGACAGAAATGAATGCTCAGAATCCCAAGACTCTGGCTACATCAGCTTTCTGCCTCCTTCCCCACGGTACTGGTGCCCTAGTGACAACGCAGGTCCGGACATGGACGCTGGTGCCCTTCCCAGGCACACTGTTCTTTCAAGAAAACTTTCAGAGATTTGCCTAAGGTCTGACATCTCACTAAACTCCGCTGAGCCTCTCGGGGGAGTTAGCCTGTGCCCTCTTTTCACCTTTAACCTTGAGGTGGTATTGTGACTTTTTCAATGGGGGGGAGGGGGGGGGGAAGGATTCCTCCATGCAGTACTGGATATGAACACTAGATGGAGACTATGCGCCATTAATATAAGCTACTGTTGTTGCCCAATGATCTTGGTCCCTTCCTTCCTCTGGAGTTTAACTTTTCCTGAGGCCCCTACTCCCCAATTTCGCTCCTTGTGTGAGGGAAGGTCGGCCCAGAGTATACTCAGGGCCCGTGTCAGTAATACTCTGAGGAGAAGGGACACCGCTATCTCTTTCCTGTATCCTGCTGTCCTGGGGTCCTTTCTTACTCCCTCTTCTCCCAGACTCTGGTCCTCCGTGGTTCTTCACCTTCACAGAAACCAGCTTGTCCCTAGCACTACCGGCATGACCTTCTGAAGCAGAAAAATTGTTCACGGCGATGACTGGAAAGAACACGGCCCCCAGTCCAGTTCTTCATTTGCTTCAGCCCTGGACCCAGGCCCTGAATCTCTTCAAACCTGAACAGGGAACCACATAAATGAATAAATAGATAGATAGATAGATAGATAGATAGATAGATAGATAGATAGATAGATAGATAGATAGATAGATAGATGGTTGTGAGCTGCCAAGTGGAGGTGGTGAGGGGATGAAATTCACGACCCCTGGAAGAACAGCCAGTGCTCTTAACAGCTGAGCCGGTCCAAGTTGGTTTTTTGGTTTTGTTTTGCTTACGTTATAAAACGTAATGTATGCATCCTGCTCTTGGTTTCCCCCCCTCAGTCCATCTTGGAGATGATTCTGTATCAGCACACGGAGTTGCCTCATTGCCTTTAACATCTGCGATATGACATTGCCACATTTTACACCCAATCCCGTTTCCCACTCTCCCACGCCCGTCAGGACAGGGCTGGGGCCGCATGGCACAATTCTCTGATGCCGCGGAAGCATCACTATGCATATCCTTGTCCTTGGCCATCCTGGGGTGAGGACTCTGCCCAGATGCTAACGCAGCACCTGTAAGACGGAGGGTCAGATTGTGCCTGGATGCAGTCCTGGTCACCCCACCAGCGCTCCCCTTGCCTGAATGGTACTCACATCATGGAACTCACATGCATTCCCGGCAAGCTCAGCCACCGACCTGTGCCCCTACCCCAAGGGGTGGCTCTTTTGCTGCCATCGGCATGGATACCCAGGATGTGTTGAGAGCCCATAAAGGCTTCCTGCATTTGCTTTGATGAAACAACCCCCAGGTTTGGGGTTCTTATCTGTCTTTACTTCAGCCGTGGCTTTCCGTGACAGGGGACTGGGAGGAGAGACTTGTCACCCCAGATAACATGAACTAACTCAGCCTCCAAGGGCTCTTGTACCCTCCTCCAAGCATGTAGTACGCATAAACTCAAATGAGCGTGCACACATACGTGCACATTTTATTTTATTATTATTTTTTAATATTTATTTATGCAATATTTTTTCTGTGTGTATGCCTGAAGGCCAGAAGAGGGCACCATTACAGATGGCTGTGAGCCACCATGTGGTTGTCGGGAATTGAACTCAGGACATTTGGAAGAGCAGGCAATGCTCCTAACCGCTGAGCCATCTCTCCAGCTCTATTTTATTATTTTTAAATGTATTTATTTGAACATATATGACTGTTTTGCCTGCAGGTACGCATGCATCATGTGCATGCTTGTGGAGGTGAGATGGGAAATTAGATCTCCCAGCATGAGAGTTACAGTGTCTGCAAGCCCCCATGTGGATGCTGGAGACTGGGCCTGGATCTCTGGAAGAGGAGTGAGTGCTTCCAACCACTGAACCATTTCGCCTGCCCCAAATTTTAAAAACTGAGTAAATGAATTGAAAACAAGATAGGCTGGCCTGAGTGGTCTGGTCACAGGAGAGGGCACAACTGCCTTCCCTCCTGCTTCTTAAACTCTCCAGGTGAGAGAGGACCCAGCCAGGAGGAAACTGAGGAAGTGAGACCGGCCATGAATGACATCCGGGGACCTGGGCTGCTCCCAAAGCAGCTTGGAGTAAATCTGGGCACAGGGCACTATGTGCCGTGTGGGTCAGGACCATCAGGACAGCACAGAGCAACCAAAGATAGCAGTCAGTGGAGCTCGAGGTCAGGTCAGGAAACACTCCCTTCCCTCCTTCCTTCCTTCCTTCCTTCCTTCCTTCCTTCCTTCCTTCCTTCCTTCCTTCCTTCTTTTCTTTCCTTCCTTTCTTCACCCCCGCCCATGACAGGGTTTCTCTGTGTAACCCTAGTTACTGCCCTGGAATTCGCTCTGTAGACCATGCTGGCCTCAAACTCAGAAATCCATCTCTGCCTCCTGAGTGTTCCACCACCACAGAGAGAAAGCGTTTTTCTTTCCTCCTTTCTTTTTTGTTTGTTTTCATTTTGGTTTTGGTTGGTTTTTATTTTAGGGGGCTTTTGTTGGTCTTGTCTGGTTGTTTGGTTTCTTTGTATTTCAGTTTGACGGGTTTTGAGACCAGGTCGCTTTGTGTAGACCAGGCTGGCCTTGAACTCCCAGAGAACGGTGTGCCTTTCCCTCCCTAGTGCTGGGATTAGAGGTGTACACTGCCGCCACAACGATTCCCTCTCTGTTTCTTCACTCGCTACCCAACCTAAGCTTGTGGCAAAGGCCAAGGTGGTAGACCGGGAGGCAGGAGTGGTCAGGAACACTGTAAGAAGCCAGAGTTTTGACTCAGCTCTGAGACCAGAACAGTGCAGACCTCCCTGGCGGGAGTCTCCCCAAAGACTGAGGCCATTGGTGCTGTGACTGAGGACCGGGACTCCAGACCTGGGGGTGCAGGTGAAGTTCTTCCCCGTGCCGTTCCCTTCCTGCCGCAAGTTTCCTCATCCCAAGTGGAATGCTAAGCCAGGCCCCTGGAGCTTGAAGAAGGGACACCCCCTGCCCTTCAACTTCCTGCAGCTGGCCTGGACCAATCCTGTGTGAGCTGCTAGGTGGGAGCATAGAAGGGTAGGACAGGGTGTCATAAATTTTGCCCTCAGCCCAGGTCCATGGACACGAAAATGAAGAGTGGTACCCTACCCGGGAGTGGGTAAGACGGCCACAAGGAGCCACCTCTCATGATGCAGGAGAGCTAAGGGAGGGCTTCTGGGTCCAGGAGGGAGATGAGGAGGAGCAGCTCGCTCCTCTGGACCCGTTGTGGCTAGAGATGGAGGCTGTGGGCGAACTGAGGGAGGTCCTGCCCTCGGTACTGCTAATAATAGCAACCACAACAGCAGCTGCTAGCTGGAGTCACAGGCCTACAGGGGCTTCCTGCTGCTACCCTTCTCACTCAGAGAGAGGGACGCTGAGGCCCAGGAGGCTTGGGGAGCTCTTTGAGGCCTCAGAGGTAGTCAGTGACAGGTCAGGATTTGAACCCCCAGCTCCTGAGGATAGCCTGTCAGCTTGGGTTATTTATAGTTATTTCTTGTTACAGCCAAAAAAGGAAGCCAGAGGCCTAGCAGGTGCTGCTTCTTGCTCAGTTAAGACTAGGGCAGAGTCTTAACCCGGACCTGGGCCGCCCGCTGTCCAGGAGGCTGGCCACTACTCCAAGATGTGGTGGCTTTCCTCTGTCTGCCACAGGCTCCCAGGTGAACCAACTTTTGAAGCCTTTGTCCTTGGCTGCAAAGCAACAGCGATTTTGCCCTAAGGAAGATTCCTGAGAACTAACTGCCAGCCTGGGGCACCAAGAGCAAGGCTCTGCACACCTCAGTTCCCTTCCAACTGCTCTGTGTTTAGTGCTGGGGTGGTTAAAGGGACAAACAAGACTCAGTTTCCAGCAAGACTTGGTCTGGCCTAGAAGGCACGAGAAGAGGTCATTCTAGTGGAGGGAGGAGCACCAGCAGGCAGAGAAGACCAAAGCCTCCCTGAAGGAGGGAGTTGCAGCGACTGGGGCAGCTGGAAAGGATGCAAGCAGAGACTCCTGGAGTCAAGGGAGCCAGAGGGAGAAAGGGAAACAGGGTGTTTTTGTTTGTTTGGGTTTTTTTTTGCGGGGTTGCGTGCGTGCGTGTGTGTTGCTGAAAATCGAACCGAAAATCTGTATGCTAGGCAAATGCTTATTTGTGATCTTCAGTGGAGCAGAGAGACCAACACAGCCCAGGTGTCCCTCCTAGGCAGAAGCAGCGGGCCGACCACGCCCCTCTGAAACACCGCCCACACACCATGAAGCCCCGCCCCAACTAGATCCCGCCCACTCCAGGCCCCGCCCCTGCGCCCTCGCGCAGGTAGGGAAGAGGCGGAGCGCCAGCGCCCAGCCTTGGAGACACCGCCTCGCCGCGCTGCCCGCTCAGCTTGCTGCTGCAGCTTCCCGGGTCGTGGGGACTCTGAGAGGTGAGCACGGGGCACTGGGCAAGGCGGAGCTCGGGTCCACTAGGCCGCGGGTGTCTGGGGAGTCCCGGGACTGCCCGGCACGGCCGCGGGGAGGGTCGGGGGCTGCGCTCCCTGCGGAGCGCCCCGGAGGCCGAGGCTGGACTCACTGTGCCCGCTGGGCCGCTGGATTCCACCCGCAGATCCTTGGCCTCACCGGAACCAGGACCCTATGGGGTTTCCCGGGGCACGGTCACCAGATGTCCCGGCGCGTGGTTTGCGCACAAGTTTAAAAGCCCAGGGAGGAAGAGGGCACTGCCTAGTGTTGGAACGTGCGGCCCCGCCTTCCACCCAGAAATCCCTGTTAGACCCTCTTCAGACTATTCCCCTTTCCCCCGCGTGAACTCCCAGAGCCCGCGGCTGAAGTTTGTGCGTGGAGCCTAGCTGAGGTGGAAACAGGTGCGGGGGGTGGGGCGAGGCTCACACCGTGAGAGTTGTAGTCAGGAATAGCCTGGTTTATGGACCAAAGCATTTGGGGAGTTGGGCCTCCAACTGATGTGTCTGCATTGGGTTAAAGGTTGGGGAGCTGTAGGATCTGTAGAACCCAGGCCTCTACCCCCACCCCAGGGCAGAGAGGGAGCCCAGGTCCATGTTTTGACCCAGCTCCAGGAAATACTGAGCGGGGCGTCTGTAGGGTTGGCACTCACAGCGCGAAGGTGATGTGTACCTGAGGAACTGCCCCACAAGTGGAGTGGCAGCTGTTCCTCAACCGGCTAGGTCGGGGTTCCAGTGTGTGTGTCATCTGCTGAGGGAATGGACACCCCCCCCCCCCGCTATTGTGACTCTTTAGGTGGGGGCGGGGGAAGAAAACGAAACTTGGTGTTGAGCACTGGTTCTCATAGGGGCGCTTTTGTCCGCTGAGGACATTTGGCAATGTCTGGAGACATGTTGGCTGTCACTGTTCAGGAAGGAAGCATGTATTGTTGCTAGCGTGTTGTGGGTGTGATCAGGGGTTCCCCCCACAATGCACAGGTCAGACCCACAGCAAAGAGCTGGGCCCTCCAAAAGCCAATATTGAGAAACCGTAGGTCACCAGGCCCATCAGGGTACCGCTTGTAAATTCCTCTTCCTGCCTCAGTTTCTCCAGGGGCTGTGGGATGAATTTAAGTGAGATGAGCGAGAGAGAGTAAGGAGGTGTGAGGGCGATTTTTGCCCTAGCAAGTGTCCTGCCGTGGTGCTACAAGGCTGTCTTTTGCCTGCTGGCTCCTGGCCCTGTGGAGGAGGAGCTGGGAACAGGGGCCTTCTGGCAGCACAGGCCTGGGGTGCTTCACCCAGGATAAGCCCATGGTGAGCCTAGTAACCCTTCAGCTCACATATTCCTGGAGATGGAGGAAGGGCAGGACCAAGTTCTGTTCCCATAGTTTCCCAAAGCTGGACAAGCAGAGGCCTCATGGATGGGGGATGCCATGTGACCGACTGGAATTTTCCTTCTGAATACAGAACTAACTCCTCTGGATATTTACGCCAGGAAAATAACACCCAGGGAATAACGGATCTACTAATTCCCTGCGGCTCCCTGCTCTGTTCTTCTAACAGGGTCGGTTGCCTCTGTGGTGGTGTATCCGGGTGGGCTCAGGCCCCAGGGATTAAAAGCTGTTAAAGCCACCCTACAGAGCCCCCAAGGGGTGTTGGGCTCCTGCGCTCCTAGCTTTCTGGGATCGGAGGTGGAGGGTGTTGCAGGCTAGGTACGGGAGGGCCAGAAGAGGCGGTCAGATTCCCTCTCCCCAGAAACTAACATCTCCCTCTCCCCTTGAGCTGTGTGTTTTTAGACTTCTTGCTTGGGAGCCCTGGTGGGTGAGAAAGGAGGTGAGGGGGTCTTGGTTGATTGGTTGATTTTTGGTGTTTTTACCCTAAAAGCCTGATGTGCCGCCAGATCTGGTGATGGGCTCTGAAATCCTGGCATTGGCAGGAGAAGCAGGAGTTTGTCGTCCTTAGCCACAGAGAGTCTGAGGCCATTCTGGGCTGTATGAGACCCTGTCTCAAAAAAATTAGCCAAAGACCTTTTCAGCTGGGTATAACTGTAGTAGTTACCCGTGTGTGTGTGTGTGTGTGTGTGTGTGTGTGTGTGTGTGTGTGTTGCCTGCATGCAGGACTTCTCAGCATGTGTGTGCTTGATGCTTGCTGAAGCCAAAAGAAGGTATTGGATCCCCTGTAACTGGAGTTACAGATGGCTGTGAGCTGCCCTGTAGGTGCTAGGAACTGAATCCAGGACCTCTGGAAGAGCTGCCAGTGCTCTTAACTGCTGAGCCATCTCCCCAGCTCCATTTCTTGTATAAACTGTGTCCCAGACAGGCACCAAATGACAGCAGGAAGAAGCCAAAGGGCACAAGTGTGCTGGCTCTTCAAGCAACTTGCCCTCCCCCCCCAACTCAGCACAGCCCTTGGGACTCGTGGGATCCTGCCTAGGTATTGCCCCATTGCCTGAGGGGATTTCCAAAGTGACCTCACCATCTGCATCGTTGGGAGCAGCTCCTAGTTTCCTATCCAGATCGGAAGGGCTGGGGGGAGGAGCGATCAGACTCAGCACTCTTGAGTGCTGGCTGACCTCAGCGGCCACATGGCCCTGAGGCAGGGCCACTACCAGGGCGGGCAGCTCTTGGCACACAGGCAGCCTTACAAGAGGAGCCAGTCTCGCCTGGCCTGCTGTTGGGAAGAATGAGGATTTTTCCAGGACTGCCCCCAAGTATCCTTGGCTTCCCTGGGCTGCAGACCTGCATAAGGGAAACCCTTTTTCTCATCTTCAGGGAGCTATGGAGAATTGCTGGGTGTCACCTCCCTTGACCAGATTTCGTCAGGGGCCCAGATACAAGCATTTGGGGTTCAGAAGCTGCTGGAAGGCAGTTTCTGTATGTCCGGGTCTGTCGTGTACTCCCCTCCCCTGCATAGTGGTTTAAGCCAAGCGAGTGCTGGCAGGGCATGGGATAGACAGTGGTTGTCCAGAAGGGCAGGTGATCCTAAGCTCAAAGACCAGGAGGTAAGATACTGGGGCCAGCAGACTCCGGTCTGTGTGAGTGCTCCGTAGGACGGGAGTCTCTTAGGTAGTCTCTGCCTCGCTTTCTCCAGATGTACAGTAGAGGATTATGAGGTGACCTGTGAGCCTCTTCAGCCTGGTTGTAGCTGTGGTGGGGACACTGTGAAGTGAAATGAGCCAGCACCACACTCCTGAGATGTGTTTGGGGATAGGTTGTGGTGCACGGCACAGATTTGGATTATTGGAGAGACACTGTTTTGTAGGCTACTGGGGTGTCAGATGAGAAAGCACGTCCATATCATCTGAACCCTAAAAGGAGCAGTGTCTGGGGCAGAGAACCCCTTGGGCCTGGGAGTGTGTTGGGGAGCCCGGCTCCTCTGTTTTTAATTGGTGGCCACTGAACCCATGTCCACAGTATCACAGCTAGTGTGGGGAGCTGCTGCCCCTCATTCCTGGCACAGGGTGCATTTTCCCTCTCCAGGTGTGTCTGAAGGGTGGGATTCGGGGCAGAAGCAGGACTGAAAACTGAGGGACTTTATCAGTCAGGCTGCACAGTGACAGCTGCCTCCGCCCAGTCTTAGTGAATGAGATAATGTTTGTAAAAGCTCCTTGATAAGCCGAGAAGTGCTTCTCAAGCAGTTGGTGTTCCCACTCACGGGCACCTCTCCTGGCTGGTGGAGGAGGGAGGGGTTCATGAGCCAAAGGTCTTTGCGCCCGATCTACTTAGACTGAGCCGCCACTCCAGACAAGTCCTTCCGCAACTTGGCTTTTCATGATGCCAAGAGAACCGGCGGAGAGGCGGTTAAGAGCGTCTGCTGTTCTCACAGAAGGCTTGGATTCAACTCCCAGCATCCACATGCTGGTTTGCCACCGTCTATAATCTATTTCCAGGGAACCCGAACCCAACACCCTCCCCTGGCTGCACTGTGGGTATGTGGTGAACAGACATCTGTGCAGGTAAAACATCCATAAACACACAGAAAAATATAATAAAAGTTAATCTCTTTTTTTCCTTGTTTTGTTTTTCGAGGCAGGGTTTCTCTGTGTATCTCTGGCTGTTTCTCTGGCTGTCCTGGAACTCTGTAGACCAGGCTGGCCTTGAACTCACAGAGATCCACCTACCTCTGCCTCCCTGGTGCTGGGATTAAAGGCACATGCCTCCATCGCCTTGGCCCATAAAAGTAAATCTTTAAAAAAACAAAATAAAACTTGCCAGGTGGTAGAGAGGTACCTTTAATCCTGGCAGAGGCAGGTGGATCTCTCTGAGTTTGAGACCAGCCTGGCCTACAGAGTGAATTCCAAGACAGTCAGGACTACACAGAAAAACCCTGTTTGAAAAGCACCACCACTTCTTGACTATGGGACCTGGATCAGTGATTTAATGTTGCTGACCCTTGATCCCCCCCCCCACACACACACACACAACCTGTCAAGTAGAATCCTGACATGTGGCTCTTGGCTCGTACATAGGCCACATGGGTCATGATGGTGAAGCTCGGCTAAGGGGGGGGGGGACAGAAGGCCATCAGTTAGCTCTTGGTTGTGCGTCAGGCCTTATACGTGCAGGATCTACCATCCACATAGGGACTGTCACCCCGTGTCATAGCACAGGACACTGACAGGGTAGCCAGGCCTCATTCTTCCCCATGAACGTCCTACACCACCCCAGAGTGAGATGGAGAGTAGTGGGCAGGTGAAGGTTCACCTGCTGTGGGCACAGCTTCCATGGTCCCGTGTCTAAGTATCTTAAATCCCTAGTACCCATTGTGTCTGGGGCTAGCGTCTTCCTGGGGAAGTAGGGTGCCCCAGGGCAGAGTTCTGGGAAATCAAGTTTATTAGCCTATTAATGAGAATGTACAAGCTGAAAAGTGTCTGGCTGGCATATTCCCTGCGGGGGGTGGCGGGGAGCTCCTAGCCTGCAGAAGCAAATCTTGGCAGGATGCCCAGCAGGGTGTCTTGAGAATACTGAGGATAAACAACATGGGGCGGCTGGCAATCCTTCCTGGCTTTCAGGTGCTCACACCTGGCCTGGTCACCTTCTGACTCCTACCGAATATAGGAGGACGCTGTAGGGTAGGGTGAGACTTTGTCCCTCAGTGGAGTATGCTGTATAATAGGTGAGCCCTGGTTACTGGTGACAGAGACACCAGGTCTCAGACTTCACTGGGCTACATGAACAACAGATTCAGCTCAGAGATGTTAAGTGACATATTCAAGATCACACGACAGAGCTGGGCCCATGACGTGGCATGCATGCATGTGACGTGGCATGATGCGACGTGGCATGCATGCATGATGTGATGCTGCCTCCCCAGTCAGGCAGTTGCTTTATCTGCAGCTGCACTCCCAAGATGGCAGGTGGAAATTGGGTGGGTGATTGGTTTGCAAGTATCAGACAAAAGCCCAGCTGTGTGCATGCATGTGGTGGTCACACCTTGGTGCCAAGGCACGCCAGAGAAGTAAAGTGCACCATTTTACTCAACCCTTCCTCCCAGGCTCCACCGCATCCTGCCCCAACCACTGGGCATGTCTCTTATGGCTTTGAAGACCAATGAAAACCCAACTCCCAGCAGCTAAGGTTGCTTTGACAGGCAGATCATCCATACTGAAGCAAGCTCATGTTGATGTGGTACCCAGCCTTGAGTGCTCTCTCTGCAGGGGGCGTCCTGACATCTGGGACTTCTGCCGCCCCTCCCAGGGGGAATTTACAATCTTAGGAGACTAGACAGCTGGACAAACATCCTGGAACCCAGCCACCCATTTGCTGTCTTTGTACTGTCCCCTGTCCCCTAAGGCTGTGGCCAGCATCCTAGCCTGTGACCTGCTGCCACTTGCCTGGGTGGGATAGGGCTCTGTCCTAGGTTCTGCCCAAGACACCTGCATCTTTACTCTGTTGCTAGAGGGGGCCTGCCTCCCCCAGCAGCTTCTATAGTCACGATTTCCAGAGGAACTTTGAGCTGGGACTTCTGGCTGTATACCCATTTCCAGTATGTTAGTATGTGTGTTAGCAGGATGTGTGTGTATTAGCAATGTGTACATTAGCATGTGTGTATGTTGTTGTGGTGTGTTAACAGTATGTGTGTGTATGTTAGCAGAGTGTGTGTGTGTTGGTTAGCTCTGTGTGTGTGTTAGCAGTGTGTGTGTGTGTGTGTTGGTTAGCTCTGTGTGTGTGTATTAGCAGTGTGTGTGTTAGTTAGCTCTGGTGTGTGTGTGTTGCTGTGATGGAATCCAGGGCCTTGTGTATGCCAGGCAAACTGTCCCACTGAGCTACACTCATGCCCAGGTGCTGCTGCGTCCTGAGCCTTAGGGATACAGAACTTGCCCCCTCCTCCACCTGAGCCTGCTGCTAGACTAGAGTCCCCAGCAGAGGAAGGAGGCAGTCACATCTCTGCCTGGCTGGCTCGCAGTCCAGAGAAAGCCCAGATAGATGGAGGCAGAGGGGAAGATAAGAGCAGGGTGCCACACCTACACACAGGCATCCTCACACTTATTTCTGCCGTTGGCAGCTCCCTGGAGCCTAGTAGCCGCTTCCCGTGTCTGTGGTGGACTGTGACGCCCAGGTTGCTCTAATTGGGTCAGAGGGAGCCCAGAGCTTAGGGTCTAATGGGGGAAAGCCTAAAGAAGTCAGCAGGTTGCCAAGTCCTTGGACCTGCTCCTGCAGGTCTGGTCTTGTGAAATGAGGTTGGCACAAGCCCTGGGAAGTGAAGGAGAGAAAGAAGTGGGGGCTCTGTCGGGGGTGGGGGAGCCCTGCTGCTTGTGAGATCTGTTCAGGGCGTAAACCCACAAACCTTTTTTTTTTTTTGTGGGTGGCCACCAGGCGCAGGCCAGTGGGGTGTGCTGGCTTTGTGTTACCACCTGCTGCTCCATATCTGGGGTTGGGAGGGCACTGGGAAAGGAAGGCGTCCTCTCCCCTCCTTCTCTGTGGTCCTGGCAGCCTCCTGCCAGACCATAGATCCTGCTGCCCCCTCCCCCCCCAAGTCTTATGACCTTATGACCCTTCCAAGGTCCCTTCCTGAGACCTCATGTCAGCTTTTCACATTGCTGCCTTGGCTCCATCAATCCCAGCCTCTTACCAGGGCCAGGAGCCGCTCAGCAGTGAGTCACTTGGCTGTGTGGGACCGATTTGGAGACTTCTTAGATGACAGCTCTGTCTTACGTGGGCTGTCCTCCTCCAGGACCATCAGGGATGGAGAGCTTGGAGAGGTCAGCATTGGTAGCTTGGGGGGTTGCAGCAGTTGAGGGTTCCGCTTCCTCTTTGTCAAGCTTTCTAAAAACTCAGAGGTTCCCAGCAGGGCCCTGGGAGGGAAGGTGCAGTTTTGGTTTTTGTGGCGGGGAAGCCGGGGAGAGAAGTTGCTTCCTTGCCCCCAGCCCAAACGTCATCACCCTGTGACTCAGCAGGGACCTGACAGTAGTCTGTCTGCCACCGCCCCCTTCTCTGCCCACTCTCTGCATGCTCCAGGACTTGCCTACAGCCCAGAGCTGGCTGTGGCTTCTGGTTTGCTTAAGTCCCCTGTTTAGGTGACTTGTAACCCTCTCCTTTAGTCATATTCCGTGGTGAATAATGGTCTTTCTTCCCCTTTTCCCTAGAGGGGAGAGGGCCAGCCTTGGCCATCAGCCCTCCCCTCTGCCGCCATTTCTGGCCATATGTGGCCTTGGGTCTTACATCAGGCTCCCACTCCTTTGGGGAATATAGCTGTCAAGCCACCTTGATGCCCTGACTGCCCGAGTCTACAGAGCTTAAGGGAAAAGGAACTTATTAATAAGAATTAATAAGAACTTATTAATAAGAATGCTGGGGCTCCAGAATCCCGCTGGGGAGCGTGCATTGATGGCAAGCAGGTAGAGATTAGGGAAAGGGACTCAGGTCAGACCTGTGTACAGGTGGATCCTCTCCTGCAGCAGAGTAGGAGGGCAGGGGCACTAATGTCACCTGCCTGGTAAGGGAGGGGCACCCTGCCTGGTGTGGTTGGGGGGAGCACTCCCTGGGGGTGACCTTGCCTACCATGCCTGGGTTGGACCTGCCTTGTTTGGGAGTGGCTGGGCCCCACCCTTTGTGGGGAAACCGGATTCTCTGGGCATTCAGGGCAGTTTCTGAGTCTATGTGTCTGTGTGCCCAATCGAGGCCACTGCTGGCTGGCTGCATGGTGCTATCTAAAGGGAGAGCGGGCTGACCCTAGTAGAGGCCGTGGAAGCCTTCTGTCAAGGGCACATGTGACATCTCAGTGTTGCCGCACTGTCCTCTCTGTCTGCCCTGCCCCCATCCCTGCTGGATACCACACTCTAAGGGGAAGAGGAAACACCGACCCACCCTCCGCCCTGGTATTTAATCCAAGACCATCTCTGGGGCTCTGACTAGAGACTCTTTTGTGGGGAAGGCTTCTCCTTAGAAGTTAGACCAGGATCCAACTTGGGCAGATGGCAGAGGCCATAACCCTTGCCTTGGCCCCTTCCACCCCCACCCATGGGCAGCAGCAAGCCTGGGGTCTTGGAGACCTCAGCGGATATGACTGTGGGCAAGAGGAAGCCTGCTCCCAGGATGTCACAATTTCCTCTGTAGTGAGCAAGCACTTCTGGGGGCGGGAGATAAGTGGCTGCTAGGGCGGCTCCTGCAATTGTCCCTGCAGCCTGCCCTGGATGTCGGGAACCTAGAGTGAATCTGCTCAGCCCCACTCCTGTGCCAGGCAGCTGCCAGCACACGCGGGATCACCTCTACACAAGCTGGGCCAGCGGGGTCAGGGGAAGATCTGGGAGAAAGTGGTGGAGAAAACCTTCATTATCTGGGCTGCCTGTGGTTGGATACGAGCTGTCGCCTTGCTTAACTGGCAGTGGACAGAAAGGGAAGCTGAGGCACAGGGACTCAGCTACTTATAGATTCACGGCTTTGGTGCAGGTGATGGCGAGACCTTCCAGGGCGTGGGACTCACCAGCAGCCCTATCCCTGCTATCAGACTTTCTCTGCGACCTAAGATTGTCCCAGAGGTTGTGAACTTCCCCTGTCCTGTGGTCATAGTCTTGTCTGCCTTTTTCATCTGGAGATTGGCCCTGATAGCAGCACAGGGGGATAGGGAAGGGAGGGCTCCTGCATGTATTGGGGGCGGGTAGTCTCCAGCTTGAGTGGCTTGGCCTCTGAATGCAGCTCCTCAGAAGGGAATAAAGTGTGTATGGCTAACCAGGGAACCACGCCACTGGGCTCCATCCTCAGTCAGCACCCAGTAACCTCCGTCCAAGCTCTGCGGTGGGACAGGGCAAGGCGAGTGACCCCCAGAGCCTGCCCAGCGTCCATGCAGACTGACCTCTTCCCCATCTGTAGACTCTGACCCTCCCCAGAGGACTCCATGGGGACAGACAGGGTGTGAGAATAGCACAGGAGACTCCTGATATCAGACAGAGCTGTGGGATGCTGTGAGAGCAGGGTGGTGGCCAGGCAGGCTTCCTGGAGGTGACAGTCACTTGTGCCCAGAGTCCTGGCTGGGTTGCCAGCGCTGAGGGCAGGGTCTTGTATAGCAGCCCGGAGGTCACAGAGGTCCTGACACCTGGGACATGCTGCCCAACCACACCATCGCCCTGACTCTGAGCAACAAGAACGGTTCATTTTCTGGGTTAGGTCTCCTCAGAAGTCTTCCATGGGGGCAGTGGTGGCACATGCCTTTAATTCCAGCATTTGGGAGGTAGAGGCAGGTGGATCTCCATGAATTTGAGAACAGCCTGGTTTACAGAGTAAGTTCCAGGACAGCCAGGACTGTTAGACAGAGAAACCCTATCTCAAAAAACCAAAAAAAAAAAAAAAAAAAAAAAAAAAAAACCAACAAATTTCCGTGGTCTGTGCTGCTGCTGGAGGCCATGTTGATGTCTATGATCCATGTTGTCACCGGAAACCACACTGATGTCTGTGATCCTCGAGTCACCATGTGGAAGTCCGTGATCCATGCTGCCAGCGGTTGCTATGGGCACGAGGGCTTCTGCAGTGGTTTCGATGCCTGCTGACTCATAACTGAGAATGACAGACGTTGATGGTGTCTATGACAGCCTCTTCCCCACAACCCCCACAAAGCAGTCCAGACATGAGGCTACCGAAGAGAGTCTCTAATAACCCAAACAAACTTAAATTTCGCTAGGCAGAGGTAGTGCACACCTTTAATCCTAGCACTCAGGAGGCAGAGGCAGGTGGATCTCTCTCTGAGTTTGAGGTCAGCCTGGTCTACAGAGCAAGTTCCAGGACAGCCAGTCTGGTTACATAGAAGAACCTTGTCTCAAAATACCAAAAAAAAAAAAAAAAAAAAGAAAAAAAATTCAATGAACATGCTGAAGTGTAATATTCATAGTTGATGGCTTCTGCTGGAAGGTGGGGAAGGATTCAGTTTCTATTAAGGGGCTGGCCACGGGCAGTTTCACCATGCTACAGCGAATACATGGGCAACACAAATTAGACTTGGTGGGTTTTTTTTTTTTGAGGGGGGAGGAAGAGAGGTTAACCTGGAAAGAAGGAGAAGTGAGCGTGGTTGGGGTACATTGTATGATGTATTGTATGGGGGGAAGCAGTAGGGGCTGGCCAGGTGGACGAGGTGGAAGCATGTGGCTGCAGGGCCTCAGATACAGGAGGTGGGAGCTTGGAGGAGGTGCAGGGGGATAAAGCTGTGTCTCAGAACTGTTGCTGTGAAGAGACACCATGACCCAGGCAGTGTATAAAAGAAAGCATTTAATTGGGGTCAACTTACAGTTTCAGAGGATTGGTCGATGGTCATCATGGCAGAGAGCTTGGCAGCAGGCAGAGTGAGAGAAACTGAGCCTGGTGCGGGCTTTTGAAACCAGCAACACACCCGCTTCAACAGGGCCACGCCCCCTAGTCCTCCCCAGACAGTTCAGCTGGGACCTAAGCATTCAGACATAAGCCTGTGTCACGGCCTGACTGGCGGAATAGGGTCAACCCTGCAGTGCTGACTCCCAGGAGGCACCTTCAGCCCCTCATTCCAGAAGGGTCTAGCTGTTAGCTAGAGAGAGTCACGGGTGATGCTCTCGGGGTCCAGCCTCCGAGTTTGCCGCTTCTCTGCCACCTCTCTCGCTCTTGCTGCCTGCCCCTCCCCGTCTGTGCCAGTTCCCCAGGGTAATGCCCGCCTGATGCCCTCTCCCTGCACTCCGGTCCCAGACGATCGCCAAGTCGAGGAGCCTCTGTGTAGAGGCCCCGGGTGAGGCTGTTGTCCTGGAGTTATCTGTGCGCGGTGTCCTCCCGTGACTGCCGGTGTTCCTCAGAGTCTGCCAGTCCATCTGTGATCTCAGAGGGTGGTGGGACAGCCCTTGGGGTGATTGACACCTGGGGTGATGGAGCCAAAGCTGAGGTCGTCGGTCCCAGGTAAAGAAGCAGCAATGTCCTGGGGCCAACTCTGCCTCAGTTCTTCGAAGCCCATCCCCCACCCAGTGCCCTGCGTCTGTGATGTGGAGAGTTTGGCAGGCCTCAGTGCAGAATACAAAGACCCTGCAGGTGGAAGCAGAGAGGGGCCTAGACCAGCACCTGCTTCCAGCTCACCCACGGTAGCCTTGGGCAGCACAGACCTCTGCCGGTCATGGTTTGAAAATCACTAGGGAGCTGAGTGGCGCACACCTTTAATCCCAGCAGGAGACAGAGGCAGGCAGATCTCCGAGTTCAAGGCCAGCCTGGTCTACAGAGTGAGTTCCAGGACAGCCAACACTGTTACATAGAGAAACCCTGTCTTGAAAAAAACAAAATAAAATCGCTAGGATGCTAGCTCTTGGCTCCGTCTGTGGACGACTCCCTGGCCCCATGATGAGGTGCTTCCAGCCCCAAGTGTACCCTGGAAAAGAGGTTGTCAGGTTCTGAAGGCAGCCTCTCTCAGCTCCTGTCTGAGGACTTGGATCTGAGCTGCACCCTTTCCCTGCTGTGTGAGCTTGAGTAAGTTAATAACCCCTCGGAGCCTCTGCTGCCCACCTACAAATCAGAAGGCGTTTGAGGGACAGTACACGCGGAGGGCCAGGCCAGGCCTGGCACCTGTGGCCTCACCTTGCCCAGACACTCACCCAGACAGCTCCTGGGGCTTACTCCAGGGAGGGCCCGCTGTGCTCCTCTGCCTTGTTTATGATACATGCCTAAACAGGGCTTCCCGAAACACAGATGCCGCGGCTCCCTCTTTCAAATAGTTCATGTTACGTTGTGTGGATTTTACTTCAGTCAATGAGTTAAAAAAACAAACACGGCAGAACAGATCCCTGTCGCTTGAGCACTGGCCTAGCATCAGGCTGACTGATGGAAAATAAATCTGATTTATTTGCAGTGCTGGAGGGAACCAAGACCGCCTGCCTATATGGCAGGCACCAGCCTAAGCTCCAGCCTCGGCCCCTTTCCTTTCTTTCCCTGTGTGTACGCGCCTGTCGAGGGGAGGGGGTGTTTATGAGGGTGTGTCTGCCTTGGCACATGTGTGGAGGTCAGGAAACAGCCTGGGATGTCAGTCAATCCTCACCATCTATCTGCCTTGTTTGAGACAGGGTCTCTTTGTTGCTGCTGAGTGTCCACCAGGCTAGGTGGCTGATGTGGGAGTGATTTCTTATTAATAAAGAAACTGCCTTGGCCCATTTTATTGGTTAGGACATAGGTAGGTGGAGTAAACAGAACAGGATGCTGGGAAAAAAAAGCTTAGTCAAGGAGTCGCCATGATTCTCCTGCTCCAGATAGACGCAGGTTAAGATCCTCCCTGGTAAGCCAGCTCGTGGGCTACACAGAATATTAGAAATGGGTTAGAACAATATGTAAGAGCTAGCCAATAAGAGGCTACAGTAATGGGCCAGGCAGTGTTTGAAAGAATACAGTTTCCGTGTAATTATTTCTGGACATAAGCTAGCCATGCGGGCGGGCGGCCGGGTGCTGGGGATGCAGCCCCGCCGCTCCTAATTCAACAGGTGGCCCTCTGGCTTCTGAGGATCCTCTGCCTCCACCTCCTGTCTGGCTAGAGGCGTGCTGGGATTACAGGCACTGCTGATGTTGGCTCTTCCTGGGTTCTTCACACCTGCACGCCAAGCACTGTATCTATTAAGTGATCCCTAGCTGCGGACCTAGCCCAGTGGGGTGTGTGTGTGTGTGTGTGTGTGTGTGTGTGTGTGTGTGTGTGCATGTGTGTGAGCCTGTGCCTGCCATGTACACCAACCTTGGGCATCATTCCTCAGGACCATATACCTTTTTTGTTTTTAGATAAGGTCTCTCACTTCCTTGGAGCATGGCCAAGTAGGCAAGTAGCTGGCCAGCAAGCCCCATGCATCTCTTCCTGCTCCCATTGACCCATGGCTGGGAGGACACATCCATGCTACCATGCCCAGCTCAAGTCTTCACGCTCGTATGGAAAGCACTTCAGGACTGAACCCATCTCCCCACCCCAGAGAGTCAATCTTAGTCAGAAGACAGGGTTAGGTAGATTCCACTGGCGCTGGGGACATGGCTCAGAGGTTCCATTCCCAGCACCCACATGGCGACTCACAGCCATCTGTAACACAGTTCCCGGGGATCCAAAGCCCTCTTCTGGCCTGTGTGGTGACCAGGTGTGCATGTGGTGCACAGGCATACATGCAGGCAAAACACCCACATGTTTTTCAAAAGTGCTTGCTATACAAGCCCGATGTCCTGAGTTTGATCCCTGACCAACAATGGAAGAAGAGATTAAATTAAATTTTTTTTAAAGACAACAATTCCTGGACTTGTGAATTGAATGTTTCTATTAAAGTCCTAGTGAGCTGGGAGCAGTGGCACACACCTATGATCCCAGCACCCAGGAGGCAGAGAACAGAAAGATCAGGAGTTCAAGGTCATCCTCAGCCACACAGCAAGTTCAAGGCCAATCTAGACTGCCTGAGACCTTGTCTAAAGGATAAAAGACCTTTTAAAAGTAATATTAAAACAAAATATGGGCAGACCTTCATGCCTGGCTCCAGTGAAGCCCTGGACCAGACCTTGTGTGTGAGTGGTAGTAGATTAATACCCCAAATTCGATGGCCACATGGAGCTGGGCTGGACCAGCACTGTGAAGGGTCCTCATTCTGTCTCCTCCTGCCCCTCCTGTGGGAGATGGGTCAGGTCAGGAAAATGGGGCGATTTGGAGGTTGGCCTCCCTTCTCTAACCAGCCCCTCTGTTCTCACAGGTTGACTGCTAAGGCATACGGCCATCTGTCATTCCATCTGTCCACAGCGACCCAGGAGCATCCGTAGAGCGAGGGAAGGAGGGGAACATGGTTTAAGACACCCTCCAACAGCATAGGAAGTGCGGTTGTCTGCAGGTAGGAAGCTGGTGGCCAGGTGGTGGCTGGGTGGTTGCCTCAGAGACGTGGCTGGGGGCTGCTCAGCAGGCAGGGAGAGCCCCTCTGAGGAAGTGGCATCTAGGCTAAACCAGGAGGTCCTCTCTGTTGTGGCCCTGTAATGGTCATAGACCAGAGTGACATATGCAGGCAGAGGCTCAGCACCTGCGGAACCCATGTGCAAGTCTGATATACGTGACTGTATCTCTAGCTCTGTTTGGTTTTCTTTTCCTGTTGTTTATTTTGAAAGAGGACTTTGCTCTGTAGCCCTGGCTAGCCTTGATTTCAAAGCAGCCCTCTTGTCTCAGTCTCCCAAATGTTGGAATTGCAGACATGTACCACCATGCCCGACTTTTTTAAAAAAAAAATGTTATTGATGTGTATGTGTGTATTCTGTGTGTGCAGGTGCCTGTGGAAGTCAGAAGGCATCTGGTCGCCTGGAACTGGAGACACAGGCTATTGTGAGCCACCTGATGGTGCTGGGAACTGAGCTCAGGTCTTCTGGAAGAGCAGCCTGTGTTGTTAACCACTGAGCCATCTGTCTGGTCTCTCTCTCTCTCTCTCTCTCTCTCTCTCTCTCTCTCTCTCTCTTTCCTTCTTCTCTTTTTCTTCCAGTGCAATCTCATGTATCGAATCCCTTGAATCCTTTGTGTGGCCCAGACTGTGCCTCCCACTCTCAAATTTTCCACAATGATTTGTTTATTTTGTGTGTATTTAGATTTATGTGGTAAAGATACCACAGTGTACCATGGAGGACAAAGGGCAACTTATACAAGAGACGATTCTCTCCTTCCACAGTGTTGGGTTCTAGAGGTCAGACTCATGTTGTCAGGTTTGATGGCAAGCACCTTTACCTTGGCGCTAACTCAGAATCCTCCTGCCTCTGCCTCCTGAGTGCTGGGATGGCAGACACGAGGCTTTTGTGAGTGGCATCTTAGATGATGCTCTCAAGGTCACAGCCTAGCTTAGCGCCTAGGTCCTACTTGTGTTGAGCTGGTGTTAGGATGAGGATGTTGTTCTGCATCTGCACCATTCTGTCTGCCCCGTCCTCCACTGATGGGCATTTGGTGGTTGTCACCTTTTAGCTCTGGTGAATTCACTGATGGGGACGTTCTTGCATGGTGTCTGGGGATAGTGCTTGAGGGATGTTTTGGGGGTCCAAACAGGGAGAATGTGTTGTTCTTTTTCTTATGCAAATGTAAGCCCGGTGGCAGTGGTTCAGCGCTCTCATTGGGGCAAGTCAAGCTGGGGGCACCCAACTGAGGGGCCAGAGTGGCACAGTCAGAACAAAGCTTGTGGGGAGGAAGGAGCAAAGGGGGCCTGGAGGCTGCCTTGGAGGAGCTTGATCTTGAAGAATGGGATCTTGGAACCAAACAGATAGGCATGAGTTTGTCGTTGAGATAGGTCCATTGGGAGGGTGGGGAGATTGGTGGGCTCTTTCAGGTGAGAGCAGGCTGTGGAGAAGGGTAAAGATGGCTCGAGCTAGGGGTCCGGAGAGATGGCTCAGCAGTTAAGAGCACTTGTTCTTGCAGAGGACCCGGTGTGATTCCCAGCGCCCATGTTGTGGCTTGTAACTATCCGTGACTCTAGTTTCAGGGGATCCATTGCCTTCTTCTGGCCTCCGTAGGCACCAGGTATATGTAATGGACACTAACGTACAAAACACCCATACACAGAAGATAAATAAATGAAAGTAAAAGCTAGTAAGAGCTGGACGTGGGCCCATGCGGTGGCTACCGAGCACTGCCCTCTGCCCATTGCTGCCTCCTACTGAGCGTCCCAGCGCCACAGGGGCAGAAGCAGACAGCGGGTGTCTCATCTGGGAGCCATCGAAGGGGAATGGGGTTCAGTAGCCCAGCCTGGGCAGTGAAAAGTTCCCTAACAGGGTGAACGAGCACCTCCTCTTTACGGGACCTCTTTACGGGACCACCTATCCAGATCCACTGAAATCCTCAACACCCTTGTTCTTCCTGCTAGCCTCCTGCATGTAGTGCTTGGTCTTCAATACTCCAACATACCCACACATGATCAACACTAAACGTCCTGCATAACCATCCGTCAGGAATTGAGTCTTGGTGTGTCATTTAGTGAGGGCTTTTCTGTCCTCAGAGAAGGCAAAGATGACAATCTGTGTGTTCCCAAGGGAAAGGGATCACACCAGACCTGAGAGCCTCGGCTGCTTTAAGAACCTGTGCTATTTGCTGGAACACGGAGGCTGCCCTGAGGGATGGCCCCAACCTTATTTTCTGCTTTGCCTTGCTCAGTCTTTTTGTTCAGCGAGCGTGAATCACCTTTATTGTTAAAATGTTCCGTGGCTGTGAAAAAAGAAATACCAGGGCTGGGATGTGGCTCTTTTGGGAGAGTGCTTGCCTGGCACGCATGGAGCCTGCGCTCGATCCCTGGCACCATGTATGCCAGACACAGCGGCCATGCCTGTAATCCCAGCACATGGGAGGGAGAGGCAGGAGATTTAGGAGTTCGCAATCACCCTTAGAAACACAGCAAGCTCAAGGCTAGCCTGCGATGAAACCCTCTCTTAAAGGAAAGAAAAAAAATGAGAAATAACAGGATAGTAGCAGTTTCAATTATCTTTCTCTTTTCTTCTTTTCTTTTTTCTAACAGGTATAGCCCAGGCTGACCTAGTCCAGGCCATTCTCAAACTCACAATATTCTCTCCTCAGTCTTCCAAGCACCGGGATTGTACTAACTACACAGAGGCTCGTTATGTTGCTGAATCTGGCCTTTAACTCCTGGACCCAAATGCTATTCCTCCCTCAGCCTCCCAAGCATCTGAGATTATATGTGCCCACCACCATTTAAGTGGCTTTCACTTAACTCTGAGGAGAAACCAGGCAGCCTTGGGGGACAGGGACCTGAATGGTGGGTTTCTCTTCCCTCTGGGAATTAGGCAGAACCACCACTTCCTGTGCATAACAAGGCCTGCTTCCCCCCCCCCCCCCCAGAAGCACCTGCGCTGCATAGTTGACCCCTGGTGGCAGCAGCTGGTGCTGGCCCAGCAGCGCTGAGAGCACCAGTTGGCAGCTTGGCGTGCTTGGTTGTCTGGAGCGGTCCTGTCTAGAGAACAGAGACCAAGGAAGGACCCTTCGTCCATGCCCACCCTAAGACCCCTGACCTGCCCTGACCACACCCACTCCTTATCTTTCTGCTCCTGGAGCTGAGAGGTCAGAAAGGGACTGAGGCTGGGCCAAGGTTCTCCCCACCCCTGCTGGTCAGAAATGCAAATGAAAGCCAGAAATAGACCCCAAGTTCCTCCACCCGGCCCAGGTGCGGCCTAGCCCGCATCTCTCTGGTGCTTGGTCTGAGGCCATGTGGGACCGGTTGGTCTGGTCCTGAGCTGCCTTCCCTGATTCTAAGATCCCCAAGTGTGGTGATATTTTGTTTGTGCTTTAACAAATAAAGCTTGCCTGAAGATCAGAGGGCGGAGCTAGCCACACTAGTTAGCAGAGAGGCCAGGCAATGGTGGCACACACCTTTAATCCCAGCTCTCAGGAGAAAGAGGCAGATGGATCTCTGTGAGTTTAAGACCACCCTGGGCTACACGAGTTTGAATCAGTCTAAAAGAGAAATAGAGCCAAGGAGTGGTGGCTCACAACATCAATCCCAGCACTAGGGAGGAGGAGACAGGAGTGATATGGCTGGGTGGAGAGAGGAATATAAGGCGGGAGGAGACAGGAGCTCAGGATTCAGGCTGAGGTTTCATAGAGATGGCATTCAGTTTGGGGACTTGTAGAGACAGGACACCCCATTTGATCTGAGGATTCGGTAGTGGTAAGAACTAGTAGCTGGCTTCTCTGCTTCTCCGATCTCTCAGCGTTAACCCCTATATCTGACTCTGGGTTTTTATTCTAAAACCAATTAGAATTCACGCTGCACCCGCACCCCCGCTAGTCCTGCCAGCTCTGTGCGCCTGCGCTGATCTCCTTGTTTCCCTGCTAGATCGGGTCCACCATGGCCTCCGCTGACAAGGATGGCAGCAACCTCTCTTCTGTGTCTGGTAGCCGCCTGCAGAGCCGGAAGCCACCCAACCTCTCCATCACTATCCCGCCGCCTGAGGCCCAGGCCCCCAGCGAGCGGGATAGCATGCTTCCTGAGGTGAGAGGCTGGAGGCACAGCCGCAGGCAACAGATGTGCCCACCCACGCAGCACCCGTCCATCACAGTCCACTGGCAGCCCTGCAGCCTCGACGCGGAGCTGCAATGCTGTAGGGAGTGAGGCTTTGAACTCTGAAACGTTGTGTGCTGTATCGCCTGGTGGCCAAGGGACAGGGAGCAGTGTCCGAAGACTTGCCTAGGCTCTGGCTGTTTATATTTCCCCTCTCTGGCCCTGACTGGCCTCTTCTGAGGGGGTGTGGGCTGTCCAGTGACCTGAGTGGGCGCAGGGTCCCACAGTGCCAGCAACCCACCCCTGTAGCGCCTGACTCTTGGGGGAATGGGTCAGTGTTTCTGTCCATCTGGACTCCTGTCCTATAAAGAGCCCATTGAGAACAGGCCCCAGATAGCGTGGGCTTTGCACACAGCCTGAGACATAAAGAGGAGCAATGTTGGGGCCGCCCGCTCACCAGTGAAAAGAGGCGAGCTTGTCCCACATCATGGGCAGATCATGTATAGGGAGCATTTGCTGGGGTTCACTGGAAAACATGGTGTCTTTATTGTTTTGAGACAGTGTCTCATGTAGCCCAGGTTAGCCTGGAGCTTGCTATGTAGTCAACAGTGACCTTGAACTTCTGATCTTTCTGCCCCTACTTCCTGGGTGCCGGTGTTGCATGTGTTCACCACTACACCTGGTGTATGCAGTGCTGGGACTCGAACCCAAGGCTTTATGTATGCTGGGCAGGCATTCTACCAACTTGAGCTAGATCCCCAGACCTTGCTAGAAAATACTAGAAAATGTTGATCTTAAGTTCAGAATGAAGCCCTTGCAGAGGGAGGGGTGCAGGTCAGTGGTCTAGTGTTAAAGTGTTAAAGTAGCCTGGCATGTCGAAGGGTCTGGGTTCTGTCCCCAACACAAGAAGGGAATGGGCTATGCACTCAGCGCGTGCCCTCCTCGCTGCCCCACAGAGACCTAAGAACCCAGCCTACCTGAAGAGTGTCAGCCTCCAGGAACCCCGAGGACGATGGCAGGATGGCACCGAGAAACGCCCCGGCTTCCGCCGTCAGGCCTCTCTGTCCCAGAGCATCCGCAAGTAAGCACCTGGGCCCCACCTGGACACCCCGGCAGCCTGCACATTCTGGGCACCTGATCTTGCCCAGGGCCTGAGCCCTGAATCCCCTTTCCAGAAGGCGTAGACAGGGTCAGTAAGAGGCAGCCAGCTCCCCGCGGAGGATATGATGCGGTGTGGTGGTGTGGATGGGGAGCCTGGGCCCCACGTGGGCTCCTGACAGGAAGTTTCACGTCATGCTGCAGAGGGGCTCTCAGGGCTTTCCCAGGTCCACCTACCTCATGATGTGGCCTTCACTCTAAGCCTGGTCACTGGGCTGTGGCTGGGGACTCAGTGGACTCAGGGAAGCTGATTCCCCAGGACCCTGAAGGTATATGATACAGCAGGTGGTTTACCTTATACACACACAGGAGCACACATGCCATCACCCACACACACGTACCCCTATACAGCTTTCCCTACATACATGTACCACTGCTTCCAGTACCCTCAACCTACACATCACCTTCCCTGTGTACACACACCCGCACTACACTGCCACCTTCCCAGCATACGCATGCTGTCATCTCCCATGCTACCTCCTTAAATGTGCGCTCATCCCTCACCTCCCCTGTGCACACGAGTACCATCATCACCTCCCCTGTGCACACGTGTACCATCATCACCTCCCCTGTGCACACATGCACCATCATCACCTCCCCTGTGCACACACGCACCATCATCCCCACCTCCCCTGTGCACACATGTACAATCATCACCTCCACCTCCCCTGCACACACACGTACCATCATCACCTCCCCTGTGCACACACGCACCATCATCACCTCCCCTGTGCACACATGTACAATCATCATCTCCCCTGTGCACACATGTACAATCATCATCTCCCCTGTGCACACATGTACACCATCACCTCCCCTGTGCACACACGCACCATCACCCCCACCTCCCCTGTGCACACATGTACAATCATCACCTCCACCTCCCCTGCACACACACGCACCATCATCACCTCCCCTGTGCACACACGCACCATCACCCCCACCTCCCCTGTGCACACACGCACCATCATCACCTCCCCTGTGCACACATGTACAATCATCATCTCCCCTGTGCACACATGTACAATCATCACCTCCACCTCCCCTGCGCACACACACACCATTATCACCTCCCCTGTGCACACACGTGCACCATCGCCCCCACCTCCCCTGCACATACATGTATACCAGGACCCCTCACACGTACTCCCCCCACCCGGAAGTGCATGCACGACTTTCCACCCACACTGTGTCTCTTTTACAGGGGCACGGCCCAGTGGTTCGGGGTCAGTGGCGACTGGGAAGGCAAGCGACAAAACTGGCAGCGTCGCAGCCTGCACCACTGCAGCGTGCACTATGGCCGGCTCAAGGCCTCATGCCAGAGAGAACTGGAGCTGCCCAGCCAGGAGGTGCCTTCCTTCCAGGGCACTGAGTCTCCAAAGCCCTGCAAGATGCCCAAGGTGGACGTCCTGGAAATGAGGGGCAGTGAGCGGCTCTCCCAGGGCCGGGCCAGCTTCTCTTACCTACTGTCTCTTGCAGATTGTGGATCCCCTGGCCCGGGGTCGGGCCTTCCGCCACCCAGATGAGGTGGACCGGCCTCACGCTCCCCATCCACCTCTGACTCCAGGGGTCCTGTCCCTTACGTCCTTCACCAGCGTCCGCTCTGGCTACTCCCACCTGCCCCGCCGCAAAAGGATATCCGTTGCCCACATGAGCTTTCAGGCAGCCGCCGCCCTCCTCAAGGTGAGTCCCATGCCGAAGGATGTTAAGTCCTCATCCGAGACAGCCACTAAGCTCGTATACACACCCTGAAGACCAGAGATACCTGTGCCCTTCAGGCCCCAGCTCCCTACGAGACCCTCACCGCCCCTCTGCCTTAGGAAGAATGACAGGAGGTAAAGGATCAGACCAGTGGGCGAGGGCCTGGTGTGCTGGGCCAAGAGGCAGCAGGGGGGGGCATAGCCCCAGACCAGAGCATGACAGTGTAGAATATGGATGTGAATATGAACGCCTTGAGTGTTGGAGCGCCAGCTGCTCATGTCAGCAGGCAGGAGGTCGCGAGGGAAAAGCTGGTCCCAAAACCTTGGAAAGAGGCTGTGAGGGGCCAGCAGCAGCTGGAGCCCCATCCTGGCC
Organism: Alexandromys fortis; assembly: GCF_014885135.2. Classification (NCBI taxonomy): domain Eukaryota; kingdom Metazoa; phylum Chordata; class Mammalia; order Rodentia; family Cricetidae; genus Alexandromys; species Alexandromys fortis. The sequence goes on along the minus strand of NW_026067918.1, from coordinate 9,358,308 downwards.
ATCGGCTCCGACCAGTTCCTTCAGCCCACCCCCCCAACATGCCTTTGTCAACCTGCACGCTGCCCCTTTGGCCCTGGGTTCTGGGTCTTGATACTGATGATGCTTCTGTCCCACACCCAGGGGCGCTCAGTGCTGGACGCCACAGGGCAGCGGTGCCGGAACGTCAAGCGCAGCTTTGCCTTCCCCAGCTTCCTGGAGGAGGATGCTGTCGATGGAGCGGACACCTTTGACTCCTCCTTTTTTAGTAAGGCAAGCATGGGGTGTGGACTCTGGGCAGGCAGGGGCTGGGGAGGTCTGGGAGCTGGAGAAGTAACCTTGGCCTCGACTGTGTCCTACTAGGAGCCCTGAAATGTCCAGAGGCAGGATGGGGTGTGTCCTTTGTGAGCCATTGGTCTGGGCTCCCATAGAGGGGGCTGTGGAGTGGGAGATGAACCCACTGGGAAATCAGTTCAGGGCTGACAAGCATGTGGCTTCCCCTTCCATCCTGAAGAGACTACTTAGCGCTGTCTTGCCCTTGAGCAGCGTGCTAGGGGATAGTACTTGGGACACTGACTCCTTACTTACCCTGTCTTCGGTGCCCCCCTACTCCAGGAAGAAATGAGTTCCATGCACGATGATGTATTTGAGTCTCCTCCACTCTCTGCTAGTAACTTCCGAGGGGTCCCACACTCCGCCTCCCCAGTCTCCCCTGATGGAGTGCAAATCCCTCTGTGAGTACAGGGTGGGGACTCTCCAATGCCCTGCCCTGGCCTCTGCCCCGATCTGACCCCTGTTAAGCCCTGGGAGGCTTCTCAGGCTGAAAGCCTTTGTTACCACCAGGAAAGAGTACAGCAGCCGTACCCCGGTTCCTGGCACCCAGCGCGGCAAGCGCATTGCCTCCAAAGTAAAGCACTTTGCGTTTGACCGGAAGAAGCGGCACTACGGCCTGGGTGTCGTGGGAAACTGGCTGAACCGCAGCTACCGCCGCAGCATCAGCAGCACCGTGCAGAGGCAGCTGGAGAGCTTTGACAGCCACCGGTGAGTCCCGTCCTGTGCCCCCGTGTCCCCCACCCCCCACCCCAGGAGCTAGCCTGAGCGGGGCTCTGTTTCCAGAGCTTCCAAACCTCTCAGGGCTCTCACCCCTAACACGGCCCCTAAACGTTTCAAGAGCGCCTCCTGCAGGTCTGCCGCGTAATGGCAAGCTACCAGGCACATGCGCGGGCTCCCACGTTCAGGCTCCCACTGGCGTGTGCTGCCTTATTTACAGCATGGCTCCCAGACTGCAGCCAGTCAGAAGGACAGGTCGAAGTTGGAGCCTGGGGCTGGCAAGATGGCTTAGTGAGACTGGTGATCTGAGTTTGACCCCTGGGATCCATATAAAGGTGGAAAGAGAGAACTAGTTACACATTCATGTTGTGTCGTCTGCACTCCCAGTACACGCACGCGCGTGCACACACACACACACACACACACACACTAATAACAAATAAATACTTTCATGTTTGATGCCAGTATTCAGGAGGCAGTATTCAGACAGAGCTCTGTGAGTTCAAAGCCAGCCTGGTCTATATATTGAGTTCTACCTAATGCTCCATAGAGATACTTTGTCTCAAAACAAGAAGTTAAAACAGAACAAAAGAAGTTGGAGCCTGGAGCAAGGGGTTCTGGGGGAAGTTGGTCACAGAAACGTTAAGGGAACCTGGAGGCTAAAGAACGAGATGGTCACAGTGTGATTGCGATGTGAGACATTGGACTCCGAATTATACAAAAGTCAGAAATGACAACTGTGGCGGGTGAGTGCTGGGGTTGGGGGGAGTAGAGTCTCCAGGTGATGTAAAGTGTGTGCAGGGTCACTTGGCTGATCCAGGAAGTGCAAGAGGAGGAGCAAGGAAGAGATGAGCACAGCCAGGCGGCGTCCAGGGGGAGGGCGGGGCGCGAGCTTGCCAGGCTGATGGAGGCCTCTGCCTACAGGCCTTACTTCACCTACTGGCTGACCTTTGTCCACATCATCATCACGCTGCTGGTGATCTGCACCTACGGCATTGCGCCTGTGGGCTTTGCCCAGCATGTCACCACCCAGCTGGTGAGTAGGGCTCTGCCAAGGGGCTGCGGCACAGTGGGCACCAGTATCTGCCACCACGGCGACCTGGCCCAAGCTGGAGGAGCTGAGGTTCACGTCCTCTTTTCTGGGGGTGCCAGCCCTCCGCGCTCCCCTCACACTCAGGGCTCTGGCTCCTCTTGTCCTCCCTGATAGGTGCTGAAGAACAGAGGTGTGTACGAGAGCGTGAAATACATCCAGCAGGAGAACTTCTGGATTGGCCCCAGCTCGGTGAGGCCCAGGCTAGGGATGCCTGGGAGCCTGTACCCTGTCCACTCCATACCAGTTGGGGGAGGTTCCAAAGTGGATACAGGGTGCCCTGCCCCTTCTGGAGAGCTGCTCACCAGCCCCTCTCCCGGTTCCAGATTGACCTGATCCACCTAGGAGCAAAGTTCTCACCCTGTATCCGCAAAGACCAGCAAATTGAGCAACTGGTGCTGAGGGAGCGTGAGGTTGAGCGAGCCTCGGGCTGCTGTGTCCAGAATGACCGCTCGGGTTGTATCCAGACCCAGAAGAAAGACTGCTCGGTGGGTCCGGCACCCTGACCCTGCCAGCCCCACCACAGCCCTACCAGATCGCCAGCCTGGCCGGCAAGCCCACAGTCAGGCTGGAAAAGTTGGACCACTCCTGGGATGTAAAGTGGGAATAGCCCTGGTCCTGGAGGGTGACATTGCCCCGGCATGACCTGACCTCCTCTTCCCCGTCTAGGAGACCTTGGCCACTTTCGTGAAGTGGCAGAATGACACTGGGTCCTCAGATACTGATCAGGGCCAGAAGCAGCCATCAGCGGTTGTGTGCCACCAAGACCCCAGGTACAGCCTAGAGCCACCCAGCTCTCTGAGCTGCCTTCTGGGATGCTGGCGGGTGGGTGTGGAGGGCTGGGGTGTCCCAGTTCTTCCTTTCGCCCCATCCGACCACTGCTTTCAGGACCTGTGAAGAGCCAGCCTCCAGTGGGGCCCACATCTGGCCAGATGATATTACCAAGTGGCCGGTGAGTGACTCATCTGGAAGGCTGCCCGATGAGGGTGGGGACATTTGGCTTTCCGGCACTGAAGCCCACCGCCATCGGTGCCCTCTCTCTTAGATCTGCACAGAGCAGGCCCAGAGCAACCACACGGGGTTATTGCACATAGACTGTAAGATCAAAGGCCGCCCCTGCTGCATCGGCACCAAGGGCAGGTGAGCTAGACACCAGTCCCGCAGGCTGGTGAACCTCTGTACCTGTCCTCCAGTCTCTGCTCTTGGTGGGGAGGCAGGGGTGGAGGGGGCCGTGAGATAGAGAGAAAGAGAGCTTGCTCCATCCTGCCTGCCACAGTCAGGTGCTTGGCTCTAGCCTAAGCGATGCCCTGTTTGCTTCCTGTTCACAGCTGTGAGATCACCACCCGGGAGTACTGTGAATTCATGCATGGCTATTTCCATGAGGAGGCAACACTCTGTTCCCAGGTGGGCAAGGCTGTCTGGGGAACAGGAGCCGTAGGGGTCCTAAGACTTGTTGGATCCTGCCCATTTGGAAGCCTCATGCCTGGTGTGCTTCCTGGGGCAACATCAACAACCCTGTGTCCCCCACCCAGGTGCACTGCTTGGACAAGGTGTGCGGGCTGCTGCCATTCCTCAACCCTGAGGTCCCTGACCAGTTCTACCGGATCTGGCTGTCTCTGTTCCTGCACGCGGGGTAAGAGATGCCTCGCTGCCCCTTGCCCTGTGCCTTCCCACCCGCATGCTGGAGAAAGGGCTTCTGGACCCTGTCACACCCCGCCAATGCTGACTGCCCCTGTGGTGTGCCCAGCTGCTGGCCGTGGGCACACAAGGCTGATGATGCTCATGTCTCTACCTCCAGCATAGTGCACTGCCTTGTGTCTGTGGTCTTCCAAATGACCATCCTGAGGGACCTGGAGAAGCTAGCCGGTTGGCACCGCATCTCCATCATCTTCATCCTTAGTGGCATCACCGGCAACCTGGCCAGTGCCATCTTCCTCCCCTATCGGGCAGAGGTAGTAACTTGGGAGACGAGGGCAAAGAGGGTGGAATGCACCCTTCCTTTTGGGCCTGAAGTGTGGCATATGGGGAGGACCAGCCCCACTGCTTCCTGCTCTAGTTCCACCCCAGGATCTGCAGCAAGGGCACAGAGCCCCACTGTGTCCGCCTTAACTACAAATGGACAGCTAAGCTGGGACTTGCTGATTGGTCTCTTAATTCTTGGTGGGAGGGAACAGGGGTGGTCTTGCATCACCAGGGGTCCCTACTCCTTGCTCAGGGAATCCCTACATGTGGCTGCTCTCCACCCTTAGGAGGAGAGGTCTGTTGCTCCCTCTGGCCTGTGCTCTGTCCACTGCCTGTGGTCTCTGGCGCAGGCTGGCTTATGCTAAGCAAGTGGGTCCCACACCCAGGTTTTCCACAAGGATGGGCAGAGCAAGTATAGCAACCCCTGCCTCATCCTCTGAGTGCTAGATGCGCCTCGGGTACCCAGAGTCAGCGCGCCACCTCTCTCCTCCTCAGGTGGGCCCAGCTGGGTCACAGTTTGGCCTCCTTGCCTGCCTCTTTGTGGAGCTCTTCCAGAGCTGGCAGCTGCTGGAGCGACCGTGGAAGGCCTTCTTCAACCTGTCGGCCATTGTGCTTTTCCTCTTCATCTGTGGCCTCCTGCCCTGGATAGACAACATAGCGCACATCTTCGGCTTCCTCAGTGGTATGCTGCTGGCCTTTGCCTTCCTACCGTACATCACCTTCGGCACCAGTGACAAGTACCGCAAGCGGGCACTCATCCTGGTGTCGCTGGTCGTCTTTGCCGGGCTCTTCGCCTCCCTGGTGCTCTGGCTCTACATCTACCCCATCAACTGGCCCTGGATCGAGTACCTCACTTGCTTCCCCTTCACCAGTCGCTTCTGTGAGAAGTATGAGCTGGACCAGGTGCTACACTAACTCTGCAACTCTGCAGAGACTGTGTCTGCCCCGGGCCATGTGCCTGCAGAGACTTGCTGACCGCGGGGCCCCCGAGCCCAGGGGCTCGCTCTGTAGGCAAGGCTGACTCCATATGAAACAGGTGGTAAAGACGGGGTTCCCCAGGGAGATGAGACCTCCCTTTCTCAGGCCTGACTCAAGTTTAGGGGACATCAGGACACCTGTTTCTTCACGGCTCAGGTCCTAGGCCCTGCCTGCCTCTCTTCCCCTGTAGAGACAATAACTTTCCTTCCCGGGGCTCTGGCCTGCGCAGGTGCCGTCTTCCCGTTGTCACTGTGACTGTGACCTCCCCCAACACACAGCTGCTCCCTCAGTTGTCCCCAGGGTTGAGGTCCCCACCATGCTGCTATGACCCTTTTCCTGTTTCTCTTCTCCTCCTGTTGTACAAGCCCTTCCTGCATTTGTCTGTGGAGTCACGAGCCTGCTCCTAAGGCTCCCGGACACAGCATTGTAGGATAGACTTCGGCCGTTGTCTGGGGCAGTGATAAGCAAGGAGAGATGGCCCTACGGGGATGCTAAGGGCTATTGTTAAGCAAGGAAGCCAGACCCCTAAGTCACCAGCTCAGCCCTTGCTCCAGCATCTGTATCTGGCCTCACAGGTGGGCTCTGATGCCCGGATTGTCCCCACCACCTCTGCCTCACTCCTCCCTGTGTGGCCAGGGGCTGAGCCACCTTGAGGGCTGACTCCAAGGGATGCTTGCGGCTGTCAGGCCTGGTGTTTTGTTTGTTTTTCCAATTTATATTATGGTCCTAATTTTTTAAAGTAACGCTAACTTTGTATGAATGATGTCTCGAGTTTATTAAATGGCATTCTCTATGAAAATACTGCTTTTAGTCTCAGGCCGCTGAGGAAATGAAAACGAGAGCTCGGAGCTGGAGAGGTGGCGGGCTCACTTTCTGTCCTTGAGGAGGACCTGGGTTCGGGTCACAGCTACTGCAGCTTCAGCTCCAGGGGACCCAATCCTCTCTTCGGGCCTCCATGACCTCCCTCTCACACAGATACACAGACACTTGTTTAAAATGAACACTTAAGCCGGGCAGTGGTGGTACACGCCTTTAATCCCAGCACTCGGGAGGCAGGCGGATCTCTGTGAGTTTGAGGCCAGCCTGATCTACAAAATGAGTTCTAGGCCAGCCTGAGCTACATAGTAAGACCCTTTCTCAAAAATAAATATTTTTTTAATTTAAAATATAAAAACTTGGGAATGAAGGCAGCAGTCATGAGGCTGAGGCAGACTGGGGATTTCTCTGGCATTTTAGTTGAGCCAAAAACCAGATTGAGGTCACCACGGAGACACTGAGGACTCTGAGAGATTGGGTTGCACCCTGAGATCTCAACCCCAGCTTCTCTGCCTCTGCTCCAGGGCAGGTGACCGTGTACAGGAATGGCCTGTTCAGGCAGAGGCAGAGGTGCTCTTAGCTGAAGGTCAGGTGGTATTTGATCCTCCATCAGCTCACTCAGAAGCCCCTGCACACACCCATGAGCCACAGCCATGGCAGACATAGCTGCTTCATTAGCGGGGCTGGGGGGAGGGAGAGGCATGATGGGAAAGAAGCCTGAGCAGGGAGAGGGGGCGGCAGGCACACTAGTGCCCAAGCGCAGTGGGGTGTGGCCCTGCAGCACCCTGCTACCCCAAGGTTGCCACCATTCACAGGTCCCAGCCCCAGGCCCTTCTTAAATTCGTCTCCTGGCTATCCCTCATTCCCAGTTAGGAGCCAGGAAGGGGTGTCAGTCTGGGGATAGCAAGGACCTCAAGAATCAGGGTCCTGCACTGGGATGCAGAAACAGGGCAGGTAGAGGAGGAGGCGTGGGGGACAGACCTCCACTACTCTGGTTTCCCATCCTGGTCCTGGCTTCGGCACAGTTCAGAATGCAAGAGCCCCTCTGGGGACAGACGGCAGCTTGTGCTGAGGTAAAGCCACCTCCTGTCCGCTTTCCCGACCATTACCGCTCTACTCCAGTTGGCAACAGCTGTCTCCCTTCTTTCTAGCCAGCTCTACCTGGGTGGGTTCTAGGCGGAGGGGGGTGTGGTGCGGGAGTTAGACAGGAGCCCCCAGCCTGCTGCTCCCACCTCTTCACGGCCAAGAGGGCCGCTTGGGTCAGTAGCCGCTGTTTCTGCGCAGAAAGGCGTGGCACCGTAAGGAACACTGCAGCTCCATGAAGGTGAGGGAGCCCACGGTGACGGCGCATGGGCCCACAACCTGGAAGCCAAATTTCTCATAGAAGGCCACCAGTGGGTGCTCACACATGAGCACGGCCCGACGGACAGAGGGCTGGCTCCCCAGGTGGTGCAGGTAGCGCCACAGCAGGACGGAGCCCTTGCCCTGCTTCCGGAAGGTACGGTGCACTGCCAGTACGTGCAGGTGCGCTGTGCGGCCTCCAGGCCTGTGTAGTGTCAGCGACTCCTGGGGGTGGGCAAAGGACAGATGTCCTGGTTACTTACGCTAATGCCTGTTCCTCCAGACCCAATCCTAACCAGAAGGGTGTCCCAGGTATCAGAGTAGCCAGGGCTCCCTTCTTAGCCAGACAGGGCCTGCCCAACTGGGAGCCACAGTCCCACAGACAAAACTTCAGAGTCTGAATTGCAACCCATCTGGGGGTCTAATGACCCTTTCACAGTGGTCACCTAAGACCATTGGAAAACAGGCATTTATGTTACAATTTATAGAAGTAACAAATTCCAGTTATAAAGCCGCAACAAAAATCTCACGGCCCTGCCACCTGAGGAACCGTACTGAAGGGCCGCAGCGTCTGTCGGGAAGGTTGAGAACGCTGCTCTAGAGGGTCAGGCAGAGGGCCCTCAGGGGCCTGCTGCTTGGGTTTACTCTGCTCAGAAGGAGGGGACATCCATCTTTGAGGAACTCACCCTGCCCTCACCTGAGTAAGTCTCTCCTCGTCCCAAAGTGAGCCGATGATGAAGGCCACAAGGCGACCCTCCTCGAACCAGCCCAAGGACAGCTCTGGACACAGGGTTAGGAAGTGTCGGATCTCATCCAAGTAGAGGGGACAGGAACCGGAGACAGAGATAAAGGCTGTGGCAGAAGGCAAGGATCCTCTATGCCACTTGCCCATTGTGAGGGTACACAAGTTCTCTGTGTGTGTGTGTTTGTGTGTGTGTATGTGTGCACGCACACGCACAGGCGTGCGCTTCTCAAATTTAACTCCCAAAGGCAGGCCTCCAGAGAAGACTACAGCCAGCTTAGAGTGCCCGCCGCCCCCTCCCCCACCGCCCAAGGGCCACTCACCTTCACGTTCAATCTCAAACACACTGATGGCATCCTCCGGAGTGAGGCAGCGGAACTCACTAGCAGGGAGTGTGTGGCGCCGCTGGCAGCCTAGGAACTCCGAGGTCCCAGGTGGCATGTGCAGGGCCACAGGTTTCAGGGAGTGGGTGCTCAGCATGGGCATCTGGCTGCTGAACCCTCCCCCGGGTTCTCCAGCTTCAGAAGTGGTCCCTTAGCACCTGTCAGAGAGGAGAGGGAGCCTGGCCTTTGTCTTGAAGAACACAAGTCAGGCATCTCCAGGGACAGAGCCAGTCCCCGGGTGCCTGTATCTCCTGGCAAATTCCAGGAACTTGGAATGTTAGTGTATCTCCTCACTTTCACTCAAGAGCTAGAAGCTGACCTGGAGAGATGGCTCAGCGGTTAAGAGCACTGACTGCTCTTCCAGAGGTCCTGGGTTCAATTCCCAGCACCCACATGGCAGCTCACAACTGTCTGCAACTCCAAGATCTGACACCCTCACACAGAAACACACATGCAAGCAAAACACCAATGCACATAAAATAAAAATAAATTATTAAAACAACAACAGAAGAGCCAGAGGTCCTTTAGAGCAGTTGTCCAGAGCTCCAGACAGATTCCAATGCCCTCCAGGTAGACAAGCCTTGATAGATGTGGACACCTCGGCACTGTTGCCCAAGGGGACAGCAGAGCAAGGGTGTATGAACCTCCAACCTTCTCTACTGAATCTGTGGGTGGCTTGTCTCACCCAGAGGGAGATTTCTAGTCTTCTGTGCAAGATAGTATGGCCAGATTTTTTATTTATTATTTATTTAGTTTTTGTCTTTTAATGGAAGTGTGTCTGTGTATGAATATGGGCACAAGTGTGCATGAGCCCACAGAGGCCAGAGGCCCGGAGCTGGAGCTACAGGTGGTTGTGAGCTGCCCAGTGTGGATGCTCAAACTGAACTCAAGTCTGCAGGGAGAGAGATAGGAGCTCTTAATCTCTGAGCCATCTTCCCTCCCTCCCCAGACTAGGGGCTTTTTAGGTTGCCTCAGACTTTAGTCCAGAAGAAAAAGCTCTTTACTTAATGGGAGCCTGAGCACCACATTTTCCTGGATGACGTCAGACTGGGTCATGCTCAGGAGATGGGGGATAAGATGGCTAAAGAGTCTGAGACTGCTGAGTTCCAGGTGGGGAGGGTCAGGTATGGAGGGCACTCAGGGGAACTGTCAGTCAGCTTAGGCTCACAGGACATGCCCAGGGGCTATCGTCTTTCCTGTGACACCTGACAATGCGGTGGTCCTTAGAGGGTACCATCCATACCTCTGCCTTCACAAGGGGCTAGGAAGTTAAGGTGAGATCGCTCAGTAGCTAAAGGGACTTGTCACCACGCCTAAGAACCTGAGTTTGCTTCCGGGACTCACATGATAGGAGAGAACCGACTCCCACAAGACTCCTCTGTCTTGCACAAATACACACATACACACACACACAATAAATAAAATGGAATAAAAATGTCCTTTTTTAGATGGGCATTGGGGATAGCTCAAACAGGACTTAAGCACAATCCCCAAAATGCAAGAAAAACCCAGGTGCAATGCCCATAGCCCAGTTATCTGCAAACCTAGCACTGGGTGAGTCAGGGACGGGCAAACCTGGGGTTCACTAGCTCCCTTAGCCAGCCCAGCCTACTTGGTAAGCATCAGAACAGTGAGAGATCCCATCCCAAAAGATGAAGTAGACGGTTCCTGAGGAATGACAGCAAACCCCTGGCCTCCATTACACATGCACATGCATACATACAAAGAGAGAGAGGGGCTCACTTACCAGAACTGTAAGGAGTCCAAGTGTCCCCGACACAGAGTTAGTCACCTTGAGGGCTGTCACCAGTTGCAAGAGCTAGGAGAACCGGAGACTCCTGTCTGCAAGACAGCTGTAGCACGTATCCCCCTGGCAGCGTGTGGTGAGCTTGGAGGTTTCTAATCCACCTGGCCCTGCCTCCCACGTTACTCCATGTGGTACAATGCCAGCATGATTAGGCAGTCAGGGCTGGCCCCATCCTGCTGAGGACAGGCGTCAGCAAAGCCATAGAGGACGCAAAAGGAATTACTAGTAGCTGTATCAGGCCCTGGGAAGAGCACAGGCTAAGCTTGGGGGTGTGACTTTAATCCCTGCCCTCTCCCCAGCTGGTTGGGCACCAGCAATCATGTCTTTCAGAGGTCAGCGTGTCCATACTCGTGAGGGTCCTTCCTGGTCAGGTAGCCTGCTACTGCTTATAGCCATGTATCTGGGGAGGCAGTTTCTACAGTCCACAGGACATCCTACCAGGGGAGTGAAGCATTAATCTAATGAATCTTATCAATAAAAACCCAGAGTCAGATATCAGGGTAAAAGCTGAAAGATCAGAGAAGCAGCCACCAGAGACTTCTTACCTCTCTGAATTCTCTGACCAAAAAAGGCAAAGATCCTGTCTCCGCCCCTCATCACTTCCTTGCTCTGCCCAGCCTTTTCTGTCTCCAGGCTTTACAGACCTCCAGACCTCCATGGTTAGCTAGTGGCTAGCTCCACCCTCTGATCTCCAGGCAAGCTTTATTTGTCAGAACACAAACAAAATATCACACAACATTTCTCCCTTTTTGTCTAAATAAAAAGTGAAGGTTGTAACTTTCATAGAAAAACTATATGCAATAAGTACAATAACTATATGTAATATATACAGTCAAGGATTGTGTTAACAATGTCCAAATTTGACAATTGCAGAGAAAATACTCCATTATCTATTATATCCCTGTGAGTACTAAGTGTTGTACCTAATCCACTTTCTATCCTAACTTGTATTACCAACCCAAAACCATCCTTTTTTGTCTCTCAACCTTATACACTTTACCTTTCTTTTGTGAGTTTCTTTTCTGAATTCGTTAACAAGGAAAACTATAAATATCTAGTCTTCAATTCCATCAGAGGCCCGAGAAGGAAATATTCCTGAGTAAAGAGGAAGTGCAAGCAAGCAACTTCTAAAAAATGTGAGAAAGGACAGAAACAGCTGGCTGCCTGGACAGTCACCCAAGGTTCTTCTGTAACACTGGGGCATCCATTTTCGGCCTATAGGTCAAGAATATCTGACAGACTTTTCTGTGAAGCAGGATATTCTGAAGGGCTGTTCTCCCTTGTCTTGGCAAAGTTTGGCAGTTACTTTCTTATGTGTCCTGCTCGTCCAATTTGGACAGTGTTCTGTCAGCAGTAAAGGAGCCCAGGTGCCTGTGGAGTTTGCTGCAGAGAGACTGCAACAGAAAAATCCCAGACTCACTCAGAGGGCTGGTGAGGGGAGAGAAACCTAGCAGGCTGGGCGAGGACTCTGGTGGGAGCCCCCACGTACAGCTCAGGCAAGCAGCTTTTTCATGAACTCGTGCCCCAAAAGTTGGACACCAGATGAAGCGTTAATCTAATTAATCTTATCAATAAAAACCCAGGGTCAGATATGGGGTAAAAGCTGAAAGATCAGAGAAGCAGAGCAGCAGCCACCAGAGATTCTTACCTCTCTGAATTCTCTGACCAAGAAAGGTCAAGATCCTGTCTCCACCCCTTCATCGGTTCTTCTCTCTGCCCAGCCTTATCACTTCCTGTCTCCTGTCTGTACAGACCTCCATGGTTAACTAGTGGCTAGCTCCACCCTCTGATCTCCAGGCAAGCTTTGCCAGAACACAAATAACTGTCCCCATTTTACAGAGAAGGAAACTGAGGCTCTGTTCAATAATTTCATGGACCCAGTCAGGTGCCAAGAGAGCTGGAAAGTCCCCAGAAACAGTATTCATGGTCTTCAGAGTAGAAACACCTAAATGCCAGCAACCACAGAGAGAGCTATGGGTCTATACAAAATGTCACTCTGAGCCTCCACCATGCAGCACCCTGGAGGACAGCAACAGAAGGTGACAGAAGCCAGAGAAACACACGGTGGTTTCCAGGTGGTGATCCAGGTGTTGGGAACGGGCTGGTGGCAGCCCAGGGACTGCCCTTAGGCATACTGGAGAGGTTACTGTCCCGTTGAACAATGCTGATCCACACAACTCTCCATATATGTACTACGTTTAACGTTTCCTTAAACTCCAAATATCTCCGGACACCATTCGTCTCAGCTCCAATCACCCACCTCGAGGACCTTCGGTGCCCGCGATCTCACTGTCCCTGGCGCAGGCAGCTCTCCTCCCCCTCTCCTTCCCACTCCCACCACACTCTGCCTCCCTTAGCTCAGCTCTGCCCAGCACCTGCTCTGACCAGGTGCAGCCTGTTGGTACCAGGCCCCTCCTCTGCTCAAGGCGTGGAGCCAGGAGGTGCATTCCCTGGAGCTACCATCAGAGGGTGCACTTAATCCATGTTCTTCAAAGGACAGCAGCTCCAACCTTGATCCTTGGGGAGACCAGGTCCAGTACAAGACTCTGCCACCACACACACACACACACACACACACACACACACACACACACACATACATTTTGCGATCTGCGGGATCCTCTTTCCTGAGACCCCTCTCTGCTATTTGTTTCCTTAGGGGCTCCTGTCCTTGCCTCAACTGCTTGTTCCCTGGCTACTTCCACTTTTCCCCTGTAGGACACCCTCAGCAGACTTTCCATGGTTGATCAGAAAGACCTCCTTAGGGTTAGCCCTTGGGCCTGATGGGGAACACAGTCAGTGCCCCAGCCAAGTGTCCATACTGCCAACACAGTTCCCTGTGAGTCCACGTCCTTTCTCATTGGCCGTCCTCATGGCTGGGCACCATCTGGAAAACACCTCTACACACGGTGACCCTCTGAGACCAGGGAAGGGCAATGTATTAGACATGGCTAAACCAGGGAATCCCACGCTGCACCAGCCAAGAGAGGGACGTGAAGGGGAGGGAAGGCGACGGCTTGGGTCTCTGCTGGCCAATAGGAAGACAACATGCTGCTGAGCTGTTGTGGCTCAGCTGGTAGAATGCCTACCTAGCCTAGCCTATCGCTGTATATACCCGGTGTGGTGGCACAGGCCTGTGATCCCAGTTCCTGGGACCGGGAGGCAGGAGAGAGAGAAGGAAAGTGGGAGGGGGAAAGCCTCTCAGATGGATGGGAACAATGATCAAAGAGAGGATGCCCTGAACGGATACATCAAAGCCATCAATATCGAGAGGGAGGGTTTCCCTTTCTAGCTCCAGCCATGTGGACTTCACCAAGGCCCTTCAGATGCCCAAGCCCCCTCCCACCTCAGGGACTCCAGCTCTCTAGAGACCATGATTAAATTAACCTGACCTCAGCTTTTGTGTAGATTTGTTTGTTTGTTTGGGTTTTGGGGACAAGGGCTCTCTGGCTATCTGGAACTGGTTCTATAGACCAGGCTGGCCTCGAACTCACAGAGATCTGCCTGCCTTTGCCTCCAGAGCGCTGGGATAAATGGTATGCGCCATTACCGCCTAGCTTAATTAAAATACATTCTTGTTATCTACACCAACTGGGTGTATAAGTTGTGCTGGTTCCAAGCAAACACCCCACTCCAAGCCAGTGGTCCTCATTCTTGCCTGCAGATTGGAATCACCTGGGATCTGGGGGCTTGGCGATGCTGGAGAGATGGCTCAGCCTTTAACAGCATTGACTTCTCTTCCAGAAAAACTGGGCTCCAGCATGCACTTGTACCTCACACCCATCTATAACTCTGGTTCAAGGGAATCTATTACCCTCCTCTGGCCTCTGTGGGCACCAGACACGCATGTGGCGCACAGACCACACATGCAGGCAAAACATCTATGCACATAAAATAAAAATAACTAGGGGGCTAGAGATGGATCAGTGGTTGGAACTGGCTCTGTTGTAACTAAGATTAACCTTAAACTCACTGTGTAGCTGGGGATGACCTCGAACTCCTGATCCTGCCTCCTGGTCCTATGCACTGGGATCACAGGCCTGTGCCACCACACTGGGTATATACAGCGATAGGCTAGGCTAGGTAGGCATTCTACCAGCTGAGCCACAACAGCTCAGCAGCATGTTGTCTTCCTATTGGCCAGCAAAGACCCAAGCCGTCGCCCTCCCTCCCCTTCATGTTCCTCTCTTGGCTGGTGCAGCGTGGGATTCCCTGGTTTAGCCATGTCTAATACATTGCCCTTCCCTGGTCTCAGAGGGTCACCGTGTGTAGAGGTGTTTCCCAGATGGTGCCCAGCCATGAGGATGGCCAATGAGAAAGGATGGAGACTCACATGGAACTGTGGGCATCCACCCGTGGTTGCGATTGGACGCCAGGGGGTGCAATGGAGCCAGCAACTAAGAAGGACACAAGCCTTGGGAAACCCTGACCGTTTTTCTTCCTCATGGAGAGTCAGTGCTTCAGCCCCCACTGGCCAGAAGGCCTGCTAAGAGTCGAGGAGGGGGGAATGAGGACCCCCAAAGAGAATCCCTGGAGAAAAACAGATGGAACAGAAACGAAGCCCTCTCACAGCAAGCACCCTGTCCCCTGATTTCCCCTGGGGTACCATCCCTCCCTGGAAATGGCATTTGCTTCTGTCTGCTCTGCCTGCCTGTGGCTGGTGCCGACCATTGGCCCAGGCTCAGGGGATGGAGGGAAAAACACCGTCCATGTAAGGGGGTTCACTATGCACGTGATCCCCGAGGTCTTTGTTCTTGGTGCCTCCTCCATCCTCCAGCTGCAACCTGTGATCAGGTGAGTTGGATGTGTCTGGAGTGGGTCCCTCTCATGTGATGAGAGGTTGGTCTTCAGTGTGTCAGTGTTGGGAGGAGGGGTGTGGACCCTTTAAGGGGTGTGTCCCTGCGGGAAGCAATTGAGCATCCTGCTTTCAAAAAGCACTGACGTAATTCTCAGAGGACCCCGGTTATTTCTGTCAAGAGGGCTGTTGCCTGGTACTCTCTCTCTGACTTGCTATCTTGACATACGATATCTCTTCACGCACATGCTCCCACTATAATGTGACGTCATGTTGTCACGGGGCCTTTCCAGAAACTGAGTGCAGAGGGCTCTGAGTTCTGGGACGTCCATCCTCCAAAACTGTACTGTTGGGGGAAGAGCCATTAGAGGAAGAACGGTGAGGTCATAGGCTGGGGACAATCAGGACATGTTCCAGAATCCAAAGGAGACGACAGACAGCGCCATCAAATGCCAACAAGAATGAGGAACAGACCTCAGAGTCTGCTAACAAGGGCGCTCCTGGGGTCCCCGCCCCACCACTGTGTGTGTGTGCATGCGTGTGTGTGTGTGTGTGCTTGTGCACGCGCGTGTGTGAAGCCTAGACCGGCCTAGAGTCTAGTCTCACACTGTAGCCCAGGCTAGGTTAAAACTTACTGTGGCCATCCTGCTTCAGCCTCCTGGGTAAGAACCACAGTAAACTAAGCTCTGATGACTGGGGGAGGGGAGGATGACGGGCTCCATGGTTAAAAGTGCTTGCCACCCGAGCCCAGACTCTCAAGTTCATCCCCTGAACCCAAGTGAACATTGGTGGTCTGCCTGTAATTCTGACCGCAGAAGGCAGAGACCAGGGATCTCTGGAGCAAGCTGTCTAACAAAACGAGCCGAACCAGCAAGCTCTGGGTTTGATTGAGAGACTGGTTCAATGAATCATGTAGGCGAGTGACGCAGAATGAGTCTTTGCATCAACCTTGGGCGCATGCGCAGACACACATGCAAACACATTTGCATTCTCTCTGGAAACTAAGAGTCCTTTCTGGCGAGCGGGATGGTGCCAGGTACAGAGGAGTAGCAGGCAGAGGTGGTGGGGGTGGCGGTTGGCTGAAGGCATGCTGACTAAGGCCTGCAACCATTGGAGAGCCCAGTGCTGCAACAGCGGGGAATATCTACCTAGGCCTGCGGCAGGACACAGGTCTCTGGGCCAAGGAAGCGGCTTAGTGTTCTCGCTTGAAGTTGGCCTTGAAGATCCTGTGCTACCTCATTTTGAGTTATTTTCTTCACCTTTGTGCCACCCGCTGCTTCCTAGAGGAATGGAAGAGTCCTGCAGGGAAGCAGGGGCTGCTCGGGTAGCCAGCACGCTCCTGGGAGCGCCCCCTGTTGGACATCAAAGGAAGTGCATCTGGGCAGTGACGATTTGCCGGGTCTCCTGGGGGAGGGGGCACGACAGACGACAGGACACACAGGACTCTGGGGCTAGAAGCGCTGGCAACTCAAGGCCAGGCCACCCTGGGCGAAGTGGATTTCTTCAGTCAAGGGAACAGCTGGGAGATGGGAGCAGGCGGTCAGATGGGTAGGGAACGTACTCCAGTACCCACACACCGTCCTTACCCAGCATCCTTCGGGCTCCGTCTCCTGGTCTGTAAACACTAAGTTCACAGAGTTGTCCCTTTCTTGCCTTGGAATTTTTTGTTTGTTTGTTTGTTTGTTTGTTTTTCGAGACAGAGTTTCTCTGTTGCTTTGGTGGCTCACGCCTTTAATCCCAGCACTGAAGAGGCAGAGGCAGGCGGATCTCTGTGAGTCCGAGGCCAGCCTGATCTACAAGAATTAGTTCCAGGACAGGAACCAAAAGCTACGGAAAAACCCTGTCTCAAAAAAAAAAAAAAAAAAAAAAAAAAATTAAAGGGAGAACGATGGGGCAGAATCTAGGGGCTGGGGGAGGGGAGCACACATTTGCTCAGGCAAGGAGTGGGGCTGTTGGCGGAAGGCTGTTAGTTTGTTCCCAGCTGCTAAGCCCTGAAATAATCATACAGAAACTATATTATTTGCAATATATACTGTTTGGCCAAATAGCTTAAGTGTGTTTCTAGCTAATCAGTAGGATTGTGGCCTACCGGAGAGGTTCCACCAGGCATCTGGCACCTTTCCCCTCTGGCAGCTCCATGGCGTCTCTCTGACTACACCTACTCTCTGTATATACCTTTTCCAGCCTGACTATATCCTGCTAAGCCATTGACCAAAAGCAGCTTCTTTATTCATCAATCAATAAAAGCAGCACATATACAGAAGGGAATCCCACATCAGGGGGCAGACTGCTGTAAATCCAACAGGCTCCAGAAGCTGGGTATAGTGACATAAACCTTTAATTCCAGCACTCAGAAGACTGAGGGAGGCCTCTGGGAGTTCAAGGCCAGCCAGGGAATGCTGGCACAGCCAGGGTTACATAGTGAGACCCTGTCTTGAAAAATAAATAAATAAATAAAACAAAGGGGTCAAGAAGTTGGCACTTAAAGATTCTGTGTGCCATGCAAGGGTAGCATTGAAGCTGACGCCAGGAATCATTCCCCGCTTTATTTATCCAAGCCAAGTGCTTTTGTTTTTTTGTCATTGTTGGTTTTTTGTTTGTTTGTTTGTTTGTTTTTGTTTTTCGAGACAGGGTTTCTCTGTAGTTTTGGAGCCTGTCCTGGAACTTGCTCTGTAGACCAGGCTAGCCTCAAACCCACAGAGATCCACCTTTCTCTGACTCCTGAGTGCTGGGATTAAAGGCATGCGCTACAACCACCCGGCTAAACAGGTTTTCTTGTTTACTGATTCTAGCTAGTCATTCCTACCCGCCAGTTTGCCCAGGTGGCCTTTGTATTTGTCTCCAATTAGCGGTAACAGGCTGCTACCAAGCCTGCCTAGGTTTGAAGTACTTCAGAATTTTCTTGAGTGCAACAACCCATATATCCCTGGGTGACATGGAGTTCCACTTTTCGTAGCCAGGATCTTCCAGTTGGCAAGTAAAACTTTATAAAGACAGGACCTCTCGGGCTGGAGAGATGGCTCAGTGGTTAAGAGCATTGCCTGCTCTTCCAAAGGTCCTGAGTTCAATTCCCGGCAACCACATGGTGGCTCACAACCATCTGTAATGAGGTCTGGTGCCCTCTTCTGGCCTGCAGACAAACACACAGAATATTGTATCCATAATAAATAAATAAATATTTAAAAAAAAAAAAAAGACAGGACCTCTCTATATAGTCCTGTTCTGAAACTCACTCTGTAGACCAGCTAGCCTTGAACTCACAGAGATCCTCCTGCCTCTGCCTCTCTAGTGCAAGGATAAAAGGCGCACCTGACAATTAAGCTAGATCCCGATCTTCAGTTCAATCTGCCCCCATCTTCAGATCAATTTCTTTAAGCAGACCCTCTAACTTTTCTATTTTGCTTCCTTTTTTTTTAATGATTCGTGGTTTTTTGTTTGTTTGTTTGTTTGTTTTTTTGAGACAGGGTTTCTCTGTAGCTTTGGAGCCTGTCCTGGCACTCCCTCTGTAGGCCAGGCTGGCCTCGAACTCACAGAGATCCGCCTGTCTCTGCCTCCTGAGTATTGGGATTAAAGGAGTGTGCACCACCGCCCAGCT
The DNA here is from genome assembly GCF_014885135.2 of Alexandromys fortis. NCBI lineage: Eukaryota > Metazoa > Chordata > Mammalia > Rodentia > Cricetidae > Alexandromys > Alexandromys fortis. The sequence continues at coordinate 9,339,773 of NW_026067918.1, read as the reverse complement.
ATTTATTTTTACATACATTGGTAATTTTCCTGCTTGCATGTATGTATATCTATACTAGGGTATAGGATCCCCTGGAACTGGAGTTGACAGTTATGAGCTGCTACGTGGGTGCTGGGAATTGAACTCAGGACCTGTGGAAGAGCAGCCAGTGCTCTTAACCACTGAGCCATCTCTCCAGCCCCTCTGCTTTGCTTTGAATTATCAATTAACTCAGCACTCACAGCCTTTCTGTCTCTGATGCGTCCACTGTCTCCAACAGCAGCCGTCCCTTCTGCAGTACAGGTTACTGTGTCTTCCTTACCCTTCCAATACCTAAGATATTCAGTACTCATTGCTGCATTCCCTTCCATTGGTATTCCATCCCCCCTCCCACCCCTTTTTTAAAAGATGTATTTTCATTTTATATAGTATAGATGTTTTGCCTGAATCTGTGTAGCACATGGGTGCAGTGCCTGCAGAGGCCAGAACAGGGCACCAGACCCTGGCACTAGAGTTACCAAAGGCAGTGAGCCACAGTTTAGCTGCAGTTCAGGGTCACACCCCAAGGCTTGGGAGCATCTGGGGTCTGGTGAAATCCCTGAAAGACACCAAAAGGTGGGAAGGAACTTTTAGAGGCTCAGTCTCCACAGTGGCTCCCATAGAGCTCAAACTGGGGAGGAAGTGGGGAGATGAGGGGTTTGGAGCATCAGCAGCCCGAAGACCTCTGCCCATTCCTGGCTTCAATGTGTGAATTGCATGTGGGGCATAGGAAACTCACCAAAGCTGCAGGTTCCGAAATTTCAGGTCTTTTTGTATCTACCCATGTGACACATTACCAAACTCCAAGGCTCTGGCCAGGTGCTACACTGGGCACCAGGATTAAACACACAGCTAGGACACGAGGCACACAGTTCAGTTTATCTAGGGGTGGTGAGATGGGCTAACATCAGCTGTTCTCACCTCCACTCTGGCAGGTTCTGAATGATCTTTGCAAAGCACTGGGTGTAGAACTGGGCATGAAGTCACACCTTAGTGAGTGGAGCTATTATTAGCCATGCTTACCAGAAGCTGTGGAAGAAATGGGCCATTTCTTCCTGTTCTACTCAACGATTAGGAAGGGAAGAAGCCGGGCGGTGGTGGCGCAAACCTTTAACCCCAGCACTCAGGAGGCAGAGGCAGGCGGATCTCTGTGAGTTTGAGGCCAGCATGCTCTATAAGAGCTAGTTCCAGGACAGGCTCCAAAACTAGAGAAACCCCATCTTGGGGAAAACAAAGAAACAAACAGGGTTCTTTATGTAACAGCCCTGGCTTTCCTGGGCTACCACGCTGGCTTTGAATTCACAAAGATCCATCTGCCTCTGCCTCCCAAGTGCTCGGATTAAAGGCATGTGCCATCACTGCCTAGCAAAATCTTTACAAAAAAAATTATTTTTGTTTTGTTTTTTGAGACAGGGTTTCTCTGTGTAGCCCTGCTGTCCTGGAACTATCTCCATAGACCAGGCTGATCTCGAACTCACAGAAATCAGCCTGCCTCTGCCTCCCAAGTGCTGGGATTAAAGGTTTGAGCCACCACCGCCCGGCGGAAATTTATTTATTTTCTTTCTTTCTTTCTTTCTTTCTTTCTTTCTTTCTTTCTTTCTTTTTTTTTTTTTTTGAGATAGGATCTGGAATTTGATTTGTAAACCAGGCTGCCTTCAAACTCACAGAGATCTGCCTTGGTTCAGCTTCCTGAGGACTAAGATTAAAGGTGTTTTCCAAGCCGGGCGAAGGTGGCGCACGCCTTTAATCCCAGCACTTGGGAGGCAGAGACAGGTGGATTTCTGTGAGTTCAAGATCAGCCTGGTCTATGGAGATAGTTCTAGGACAGGCTCCAAAGCCACAGAGATACCCTGTCTCAACAAACAAACAAACAAACAAAAAGGTGTTTTCCACCATGCCATGTGTAAATTTTAAGTATATTTTATGTGTATTGGTGTTTTACCTGTGAGAATGGCTGTGTACCACACGTATGCAGTGCTGGAAGAGGCCAGGAGACAGCATCAGATCCCTGGAACTGGAGTTGTGAGCCTCCACCTGGGTGCTGGAAATGAGCCTGGGTCCTCTGAAGAGACACCAGTGCTCTTAACTGCTGAGCCATCTCTCCAGCCCCAGTGCACGTCCATCCTTCCCCGAGTGTCATATCCCCAGTAAGTGGAAGACTACCCAAAGTGCAGGCTTCTGCCCTTTTTCCCTTTTGAAGAGCCTACATACTGAAATCACAAACTGCCTGACCAATTGTCATCGACTGTCTTGAAGGGAAATGCGTGATAAACACTTCTTATTGAGAAAGGTCGGGGTAGATCTCGAGTAGTCTTGATTTCTTTTAAACAGTCCATTAGAAATCCTTCTGAGCATGTGTCTAAATCTTTAGGGCCTTACTAAGGTGGCACACCAAATTAGTAGAATTACTATTTATATTCTACAGTGGTAATAAGGGGCCAGCCACAGGGTGGCTGCATAACAGCTCTGCCAGTCTGTAGTGTAGTCTAAGCAGGGGGTTGGAGTATTCCAGTAATGACTAAATGTTATTGAGAGAGCTACGCGCCAGGCACTGTTCTGCATTGTGTAATGGCAGCCCCGCAGTGATGCAGGCAGTACTAGCATCAACCCTATTTTACACACAAGGAGACTGAGGTGAGGAGAAGCAAACCTGAACTGGTTCACTCCTTCAAGTTCTCCTCTGACTTCTACAGGAGGCTGGGGCATGCCTAGACCCACACTTAAACAAATCACACACACACACACACACACACACACACACACGAACAGATATAATAAAAATTTTAAAATGGCTGGCAAGAAGGCTCAGAGGGTAAAGGCATTTGCTATCAAGCCTGACGACCTGAGTTCAAACCCCAGGACCCATGTGATGGAAGGAGAGGACAGTTCCTGCAAGTTGTTGTTCGACTTCTACACGCGCACCGTGGCTGTGCACCATGGCTCCTTCTCCCCAAAATAACAGCTTCAGAAGGAAGAAAGAAACTCAGTTGCTTGGGTTTTTGTTTTTGTTTTGATTGCTTTGTTTTGTTTTGTTTTGTTTTTTTCGAGACAGGGTTTCTCTGTAGCTTTGGTGCCTTCCTGGAACTCGCTCTATAGACCAGGCTGGCCTCGAACTCACAGAGATCCGTCTGCATTTTAAGTGCTGGGATGAAAGGTGTGCGCCACCACCGCCCGGCTCAATTGCTCGTTTTTTATAGATCAGCAATAGACAGCCAAGATTTAGAATCACAGTTCCTTCTTTTTTGTTGTTGTTGTTGTGGCTGCTTTGTTTTTTCAAGATGGGGTCTTACTATGTACCTCTGGCTGTCCTAGAATGCACTATGTAGACCAGGTTGGCCTAGAACTCAGAAGTCCCCCTGGTTATTACTTTTAATCACTCCCGGTTCCCCTCTTGTTGTGTGCACTGCATTCCCTCCCTGTACTCTCCGTCCACCAAGAGGGGTTTAAAGACAAAACACTGGTACTTCAGAAGTCACAGAGAACCGCCTGTCTCTGCCTCCCTAGTGCTGGGATTAAAGGCGTGCACCACCACTGCCCAGCTGCTAATTTTTCTTATCCATCTCTGGGCTCTTGTCACAACCTCTAGACCCTAAGGGGTCATGACCTTCCAAGCGCTACTAGGGACTCTACATATCTATACCTATCAATTATAGCCTTGCTTACAAGCTACCTTGGAGTTGCTTCAGATATGTAATGAGTATTTGCTTTATGTGTCCAACTAGACTGTTTTCTAAGGCACATGTTAAAGGTATGCACTGACAACTTTTCACAAAAAATTATTAATTATATGTGTGTGTATGACAGGTATGGGCACAAGTGTGCCACGGCGACATGTGGGCACCTAGAGGACAAAGATAATGTCACTCTGCAGGGCTACGGCTAGGCTGGAACGCCAAGGGAGCTAGTTAGAACTTGTTGACTCACTAGGAGTGGTAGCACACACCTTTAATCCCAGTGCTCATCTGGGAGGCAGAGCCAGGCAGATCTCTGCGTTTGAGCCCAGTCCGATTTACATAGTGAATTCCAGGCTAGCCAGGGTTGCTTGGTAAGACCCTGTCTCAATAAATAAATTATTATAGGAAAATGAAAAAAAAGTTGGGGGATTGATGAGATGGTTCAGTAGGCAAAGCATTTGCCACACAAGCCAAATGGCCTGAGTTCAATCCTCAGAACCCCACATAGAGGTAAAAAGAGGGAGCCAACTGCACTAAGTTGGACTCTGGCCTCTGTTTTGTCACTTGTGCAACGCCCATCATATGCACACATATAATCATAATCAATCATTTTAAATTTTAATTTAATTTTTTTTCTGTGACAGGGTTTCTCTGTGTACCCCTGACTGTCCTGTCCTGGAAATCACTCTGTAGACTAGGCTGGCCTTGAACTCAGGAGCTCCGTCTACCCCTGCTTCCAAGTGCTGGGATTAAAGGCGTGTGCATCCACCCAGCGGCTTAATTTTTTTCAAAAATGTTGCTGTCAGCCAGGTGTGCAGTCTCCTCCCCTCTCCTCGTCTGCGACCACTGCCCTTCTTTAGACCCCAGATCCAGCCTCTTCATTGCCGGCTGTCCTGCCACGCCCCGCGGCAGTCCTTCCGTCCCCCCCCCCCCCAAGCATCTTCAGCGTTCCCTAGCGACCGGGAGGCGGCTCCTAGCAACAGCATCCCAGCGCCCTAACGACGGCGGCACGCAGGGCCACGTCAGCGCGCTTGGCCCCGCCCCCGCGCCGCCGGCCCCGCCTCCCCGCGCTTAGGCTGCTGCCGCCGCTACCGCCACCGCTGTAGCAGCCGCCGCCACCGCCGCCGCCGCCCGAGACTCGCGCAGAGCAGTTATGGCGGATCCCGCAGCGTCTGCGCCCGCGCCCGCCCAGGCCCCGGCCGCCGCCGCCCCGACCCCGGCCGCAGCCCCCGCCGCCGCCCCGCCGCCCGCGCCCGCCACGGACTCGGCCTCAGGGCCGTCCTCCGAATCCGGCCCCGAAGCAGGCTCGCAGCGCCTGCTGTTCTCTCACGACCTGGTGTCGGGCCGTTACCGCGGCTCGGTGCACTTCGGGCTGGTGCGCCTTATCCACGGCGAGGACTCGGACTCGGAGGGCGAGGAGGACGGCCGCGGCAGCTCGGGCTGCTCCGAGGCCGGGGGCGCGGGCCACGAGGAGGGCCGGGCCAGCCCGCTGCGGCGCGGCTACGTGCGCGTCCAGTGGTACCCGGAGGGCGTCAAGCAGCACGTAAAGGAGACCAAGGTGAGGCGGGCCGGGGCGGCCGGGAGGGCAGGCGGGGGAGCGCCGTCTCAGCACTCGGTGCACCGTCATCGCACCGGCCTGGGCGCGCACGCCGGCAGGGTTCCCGGCTCGGGGCGCGGGGAGGGGCCTGGCGAGCGATGCTCGGCTGTGGTGTGGGCCTCGGGGTGATGGACGTACACGGATGCCCGTGGGGACCGCCTCAGGCTGCGAGACGCGCTCGGCATCGCACTAGTGCGGCGTTTTGCTGACACCCTCCCTCTTCCTCACCAAAAAAAAAAAAACCCTCAGCTTCATGCTGCATTGTGCTTCCAGAAGGGAAGGCCGTGCCGGGGAAGGTTTGGCTGTGGGCATTCCAAAACAAAGATCGAGGTGAAAACCCAAGAAGTTGAGCAGATGCTGCCGGAATGCATGGTGGGGAAGCGGCCGGCGTCTTTTTTCTTTTTTTGTTTTAACCCCGATGCCTCCTTTGAATCGCTGCGGAGAACTTTGAGGCAAGCGATGAACAGTCCAGAGCCATGATATTCATAGTGCTGGGGGACATGGTGGCAGCTGCGACTTGGTGTTTTTGGACTCCTTGGGGTGGGGTGTCCTTCCTATGCAGCCGTGGGTAGAGGAGAGGAACCACCCTGGAGCTGGTAGGCACATATCACACTCTCCCACAGTGGTAGCGTGAGGCTGGCGAACGGGAGAGGTCTGTCCTCATAAACCTTAAACCAAGGTTGGCCGGAGGAGAGTAATTTTCTTCAGGGAGTCTCTCTCAAACACTTATCCCTCAGCTCTCCCTCTCCTGCCACATGAGGACACCTTTCTAAGCATGAATCAGGCTTGCCTCATTTTAGGTCCCCCGGAAGGTGAGAAGTCTGATTTTGGGGGGGTGCTGTTAATTCACTCATTAATTTTTGCAGTGCTAAGGAGTGGACCCAGAAACTTGACCCGTGCTTTTCTGCAGAGCTACACCCTCGACCCATTTTACTTTATTTTGAGAGTAAATAATGCCAAGTTGTCCAGGCTGGCCTGGAAAATTGTGGTTTTCCCACCTCAACCTCTCCAGTATGGAGGATTAAAGAAGCCACACCACCAAACCCATCATGGGAGGCTCTTTGGAAGTTCTAGGGCCAGGCGGTGGTGGGATGCCTTTAATCCCAGCATTTGGGAGGCCGAGGCAGGCGGATCTCTGAGTTCAACGCCAGCCTGGTCTACAAGATCTAGTTCCAGGACAGGCTCCAAAGCTACAAAAAAAGTAGTTAATCTAGGGATGGGAGTGGTGGCAGACACCTTTAATCTCCAGCATTCAGGAGGCCGAGGCAGAAGGATCTCTTGAGTTTGAGGCCAGCTTTAGATAGCCAGAGCTACATAATGAGACCCCGTCTCAAAAAACAAAACCAAAAAGTAAAAAGAAAAATCTGGGATTTTCCTACTTGGAGAAAAAGGCAACAGAAGAGTATGACTCCATGCCATGCTAAGAAGGGAGACACTGCGGAGACTTAGGACGGCAGGAGACCAGAGAGGACAAAGCCTGACTCCTGAGTTCTAGTTCTTGTACAGGAGTGATCGCTGATGCCAGCATCTCTTTTTCTTCAATGATTGTGCATCCCAAATCCACACACCTCAGCTTCTCCTCAGAAAAATGTAAATCAGGCCACAACTCCTTGGTTCTTAAGAAAGCAGAGTTCGTTTGCAAAAATATTTGGAAAATAGTCTGTTTTGAAGCAGAATGGCTATTAAAAACGATCAGTGGTGTTGTATCGGGGGAAAGGACTTGCTATTTCCCTCTGTGGTGTGTTGCCAGTGGTTTCCTGGAAGGTTCAGAAATGCGTCCATCTCCCAGCTTCTCCGGAGGTTTGTGACTCCAGCCCTAGCTCAGGGAGCTTGGCCTTGCTCTGCCCACCGGGCTCTGCCGTTGATGTCAGTCGTTTCTGTTCATCATGGCTTTGGACCTGAGGAGCCTATTTTGGAGTTACATAGAAAAAAACTTTCGGAGGGGGTGGGTTGAGACAGGGTTTTTCTATGTAACCCTAACCCTGACTGTCCTAGAACTAGCTCTGTAGACCAGGCTGGCCTTGAGCTCACAGCCCCCTGCCTCTGCCTTTGTCTGCCTGGGATTAAAGTGCTGGGATTAAAGGTGTGTGTGCAACACCGCCTGGCAACAGAAAACTTTAAAAGGCCTCTGTTTTGGTAGGTTTTGAAGATTCCCTCTTGTGACTTGGTTTGAGTGCATTGGAGCTCATCCTACAGCTCTGGTGGTATTTCCTCTACTGTTGCAAATTTTGTAGCTTCCAACAAAGGGAGTCCAAGGAATGGTAGTCTGTGAGTGTCCACTGCCGGGTAGGACCCCCTTCTGTTGCTAAGGACTAGAGAGCAGATGTTTTTGGGAAGGTAGCAGCTCTCTGTCCCCATAAGCTGCAGACACGGGTGACAGAAGTGGGTCCTGGGATCTTGCTGCACTTTGTAGGAACCTTGTCCTCCCCTCCCCCGTCTCATCCATTCTAACATCAGGATGACTGAAAAGAAAGCTTTCAATGGTCAGTGTCTTGATTTCTGCTCATCATGAATCTGGTTATGTTATTGGCAGAATAAAATGGCTGGATTTCTCTGGGTAGCCTTGGCTGTCCTGGAACTCACCATGTAGTCCAGGCTGGCCTCACAGCCATCAGATCTGCCTGACTCTGCCTCTCAAGTACTGGAATTAAAGATACACACTATACCCAGTCTTTTGTTTTTGGGTTTTTCGTTATCGGTTGGTTGGTTTTCAGAGACAAATTCTCTATGTAGTTCTGGCTGTCCTGGAACTCTCTAGATCAGATTGGCCTAGAACTTACTATTTAAATCAGGCTCGGCTCAAGCTCACAGAGATCCACCTGCCTCTGCTTCCTGAATGCTGGGATTAAAAGCATGCACCCCCCGCTGCCCGGTTGTTTTTTTTTTTTTTTTAAGTTGATAGTTACTGGAGTAGTTTTAACTGTGTCTGTTTGGAGTATTCCTTATACCCTGGGCAGTATTTTTGTAGTTTACATGTTGGTGTAGGATAATATGAATGAGACTTAATACTAATGTCCCTCCCCTGGGTCTCACCGTCACCCAGACTGCTAAGACATTTTATTAAAGCCATGCTGGCCAGTAACTCACTGTTCTGCCTCAGCTTCCTAAATAGCTGGGATTTCAGTGTGTACTGCCATGCCTGACTTAATACCTCCCTCTCTTAAAAAGGATTTGTTTTTATTTTTAATTATGTGTGTAGGTATATACGTCTTTGTGGCTTTATGTTAACTCCCTAACATGGGTGCTGGGTACTGAACTTGGGTCCTGGAAGAGCAGCAAACACTCTTAATTGCTGAGCCATCTCTCCAGCCCTAATACTTTTCTCTAAATGTAAGTTTTTAGTGAACATATTTAGAAAGAAAGATGACGAGATAGGCAAGCCCTCTCCTCTTCCTGTGTCCTCCATGTAAATGAGCATCGGAAATAAAGCTGCTTCCATGAAGCTTGGAATTTGTGGTTGTGTTCCTGAAGTTCCTAGCAGCTTAGATTAAGCTTCTTTAGAACAGCCAGGTGGGTGGTGCACACCTTTAGTGCTAGCACGCTCATCCGTGCACACCTTTAATCCTAGCCCTCTTCATCCGAGTTCCAGGCCAGCTTGCTTTACATAGTGAACTCACAACAGCCTGAACGACATAGTTCCCAAAAAGCCGGGCAGTTGTATTTCCTTTCATCTCAGCACTCGGGAGGCAGAGACAGGTGGATCTCTGTGAGTTCAAGGCCAGCCTGGTCTACTGAAGTTCCAGGACAGGCTCCAAAGCTACAGAGAAACCCTGTTTTGAAAAACAAAAGAACAAACATACACACAAAAACCTCCACCTCCCCACCACCTGGAAACAAACTTAAAGAAGACAGCTAGAGTCTTCTCCCCAGCTTCCTGGCCAGTGCAGAACGTCCCTCCTATTCTCTGTGGGGGTTTGCCCTTTTCCATCACACCAGTGAGCACCCTTCTGAAGTAAAGCCAACAGCTGCCAGCCCCTTCAGGTCCTCCTCGCTGTCACCTGTGTGCTGGGACGGAGCAGGCCTAGGAAGAAAAAGAGCCCGACTGCTGTTAGTCAGCTCAGGATTCCTTCAGCTTTTCCCTTTCTCTTCCCCGTTTCCCTCCCCTCCTTGCTGCTTTCCCTCCCTCAGTAGGGTCTCAAGTCACCATGTTATCCTCAAACTCACCTTGTAGCAGAGACTGACTTTGTACTTCTTACTCTTCTCACTCCTCTGCCTCCCAAGTGCTGGGTGCAGGCAGGTGTGTGCCACCACACCCATTGTTGCTTTCCCACCTCTTGTATATTGTCTTTTAAGTTGCCAAAACATTTAGTGTCTTCAAGATTTGAGACGTGGTGTTCAAGCTGCCTGCTATTACACTGCTTTTGTGAGGCTGTGTGTGGGGTGTGTACTCCCTGATGACAGGTCCCTCTGGAATTTGCCTTGCAGTTTATTTTTGGTTCCTACTCAGGCCAGCATTTCCATGGGGAAAGCTATTTAGGTGTAGCATTATAGCCCAAGAAGTTTGTCTCACTTGTCCAGGTATGGAGGCCCATTAAAAGAAATTGTTCTTAGTGATGTAATAGGAAGGAGTTATGTAAGGTTAAAACAAAGGTGCAGGACTAAGTGCTTCTAAATTGCATTCTCTTCAGATAGGATCACAGCTTGGAGACTCTTAACAGCTGTCCTATGAGTTTATTCTGTCCCTTGATTTTCCCTCTTCAAACTCCTTGGCCTTGAGGCCACAATTGTGTCTCCCTGCTAATTGCCTGACTCAAGGGCACTTTGACCAGAGAGGGATGTGTGTTTGTATCGCAGTTGGAAGACAAAACCCTTGGGTGTTCCTCTGGCTAGCACCTGCTCTGATTGACCTTGGCTAAGTCATTGCCTCATCTCTTTGGTGGAAAGTGAGATGATTCTCTAGCCTCTGAAATGAGCCTGCACTGGTGGAGTGCTCAGAAGCATAGCCTTGCTCGCCTGGGACAGCCACTTGATCCTATTCTGATGTGTGGGATATCACCTCTCTGGGTCCCAGGGTAGTGCTAAAGAAGAGAGGCCCCTGGGAAGGCTTGTTTCAGTGGCAGGGATTCCTCATTCCTGTGTCATGTGTGACTGTGGTAAGTGACTTCAGGAGCCCTTTCCTTCAGTGCTCATGAAATCTCAACTTCGTGACTTTAGAAGAAATTTAGCTGGGCAGGTGGTGGCACATGCATTTAATCCCAGCCCTTGGGAGGCAGAAGCAGGCAGATCTCTGAGTTTGAGGTCAATCTAGTCTGCAGAGCTAGTGCCAGGGATACATAGAGAAGCCCTGTCGTGAAAAACCAAAGGGGGGTGGGGGAGAAATTTAGTAATGCAAGTAATGCTTGATTGAAGTGGTACCTGCCTACTTCCAGGAGCAGCCAGAACAGATCTGTGGGTATACAGCTGACTGAATGGTTCCCCAAATCTGGAGGACAGCGTCGTCATCATTTTTGTCAACAGCAGAGTAGGATTTTTTGAGGCATAGTCTCACTATGTAGATTGGAATTTAGTGTGTAAGTATGTAGACCAGCCTGGGCTCCAACTTACTGTGATCCACTGACTCTGCCTCCCAAATGCTGTGGTTTAAAGGTGTGCTCCAACCTGACTGGAAGATCTCTTTGGAAGTTCCCAGAAGATAGGTGATAAGGATAAACCCCAGGGATTAGAAGGATCACAGCTCAGAACTGCCCTGTTGTGCACCAGGCGCTCAGTGTGTTACACAGTGCTCACAGCACGGTCTAAATGAGATGCTGCTGCTGACTCAGGAGAGAAGTAAGGAGTAGCCAGCATCAGCCAGCATCACACTGGCTAAGTGCAGGGATCTGAAAACAGGCTGAAGGAAATGGCAGTGTGCTTACCTAAGACTATAAAGGTTTAGGATTCATCTACCCTGTGTACATACAGAAGCCATAAACTGGGGTTGATACAGCCCTCCAGTTGCTGAATATGGAAAGCCTTAGTGGGATAGGGAGGGGCCCCAGGTGAACAAAGTAGGGGGTGCAACCCATATGCCGCTGTGAGCACATGGCTCCTCTCATCTCTCAGTCATCCTCAGAACCACGAAAAATACTCTGTATTTCAGGGGAGCCCTTGAGTTCCCTAGAATGTTAAATGAATACAGCACTGGCCCGACTCAGTCCAGCACTGAGTACCACCTGGAGCAAATGGGGGGGACCCTCAGTAGTTGGCACCTCCTTATCCCCTGAAAACCATCAACAATGTGACTCCAACCTGACCTGCTGCCCCCTCTGTTGCTGCCACCCTCATCCTACTTCTGGGAACGCTGACTCAGGAATCAGGGCAGGAAGGATTCCTTGGAGAGGCAGAGGTCCCTGTCACTTCCTTGCCTTCCTTCTGTCCTGTGTTCTGCTTTAGAGCATGTGTTTAGAGCATGGACGGTGTTTCAGTGTTCCCTGCCGGGAGTAAAGGCCTGTGCCACCACTGCCTGGTACTAAACCCTGCTTTTATCTTTTTCATTTTCCTGTTTAATCAAGAACTCTGTCTTTTACTCTTTTACACAGTACTGGGCTTCATGGAATCCTCTAGAACCTCTTTGGGGCCCACAGTTTTAAAAGGAGTGCAGTTATCATGTTTAACTGAATGGCATGGGCACATGATCCGTGTCAGCTGTCCCTGCTGGTCCCCATAGTGGGAGTCAGGGCAATTGCTGTGGCTTCTCCCAGGACAGTAGGATCTGAACTCCTCTTTTGGTCCATGGAAACTTGAGAGTCCCTGCCTGTGACTAGCGTGGCTTGGGGTGAGGTGGGACACTCTACGGTGGGAAAGCAGCACTCAGGAAGGGTTAGAGAGCCTTCCAGACAACGGGCTCTGTGCTTACTCACTAGGAGCTCCTCCCCAGGCCCTGCCTCCAGCTGGGTTCAGGGACAAGATTTCAGCACTGCAGGCCTGGAGCCTCTGAACAGGACCGCCTCTTTAGGACCCCCTGTATCTGACATCTCAGCCTGCTCCACGGGTCTCTTAGGTTAGGAACCACCTGATTGGGACTCTAAGACAGGGAAGAACCAAGGGCTTACTGGAGTTTTTTTGTAGCTCAGTAAAATTGATTTACCTTAATTGCTGTCTGAGTTTGTCTATTCTAGGGTTTTGCCCTTCAGCTCAGAGGGACTGTGTTGAATGACCCCTTGGTCATGTGTGGCCAGGTTGCCCAGAGTCCTAGACAAATTGTGCTATATTCTTCAGGGGAGTATAATTCAAAGCAAGTTTCTCTGATTTAGTGGACCTCCTCCTACCTTTGGTCTTCCGTCAGGCCTCTCACACACAGTAGGCAAATGTTATGTTCCTCACAAGGACCCAGTCAGCAGTAAATATGGAATGGCTACCATTTAGTACCATTTAGGGATTCAATCTGGTTGGTTATCTATATGACTGGGGCATTTTCAGGTGTTTTTTCTTTTGCCTGTTTGGAAGGACTGCAGCAGCAGCGTTTACTGTTCTGCAGCTGGGTCAAGGGACTGAGACACTTGCTGTGTCATTTTTGGTTCAACCTGATAACATGGCCACATCTGGGAAAGTCTGACTATGGCAATTTAAAGGTTTAAAAAAGTGAAGATACTGAGTCATTCTTGGGGGTTGGGGGAGAGCCAGTCAGTCAGCGCTACCCAACACCCAGAAAGATGAAAACATAGCTAGCACCGACAGATTTCCTGCAGGCTCCCTCAAAGAGAGCGTCCTTCATTTGCATACTGCAGCAAGAGCCTGGCTTCTGGCAGACTTTGTGCCTGTCTCATCTCAGCCTTTTGTGAGAGCCACTGCTGCGGTGTGCAGGCTTGCTGAAGCAGCCTTGATGGCTTTCTCCCCTGGTGCGACTGCTGGCCCCTGAAGGCCAGGTGGGACGCTTACAGGCACACCTATGCATCTCTCCTAGAGGACCAGGCTTGGCATATGTGCTGCTGGAAGCATCTCATATTTGCCTGCCTCTGCTTAATGACTTAAGGGACTTTAAGGGCACTGAAGGTTGATGACATCATCTTCTAGCCAGGGAGGAAAAGCTCTTCCTGCTTCTGGGGCATCCCAGTCCTTAATTTTTGCTGGTGGAATTGGTTGTCTCTCCCATCTCTCGAGACCTTCCATCTGGCCTATCACGCTGGATGTGATGGCTCCCCAGAGACCCTAGGTGACTAGGGAGTTCCTGGTCACATTTGCTGTCTTAGTCATTATCCTCCTTTAGGCCTGTGAACTGTCCACACACAGCCCCCGACCTTGCCCTTGGAGCCTTCTGTGCGCTCTCATTGTATATGACTTTTTTTCCTCCAAGGCCTTCGTCAACCTCTTTCTGGGTTTTGAATGCATCTGGTACCTGCCTCTGGATGAACGAATGCCACATGGGCATCGCCTTCCTAGCTTCCTGCTGAAAAGCCCTGTCAAGCCATCTAGCACCTCAGACTTTGTGGGTGTGAAGTTTGTGATGTGACTGCCCTCTCCTCCCCCCCAAGTCTGAGGGATTAAAAACACCACCCCCCAACTTTTTAATATGAAAACATTTCAGACATCCAGAAGAGCTGAAAGACTAGACCACTGATTACTAATCGCCAGCCACCGTGAGTCAGCAGCTGTTGTTACTCTGCCATCTGGCTTCATCTGTGTGTATGAAAATGTTTCCTTGGGAGCAACTCCTGAGTTAGGCACAGATACGGTGGCAGTGCACTCTCAGTCCTGAGGCTCACAACTTTTGGCACTGAGAACGTTGCCACCAATAAAAAGTCCCCCTCAATCCCAGTTCTTTCCCCTTTGCTGTCAGTGTCTCGTTGAGCTGTCCTTTGTTTTATGTGTTTGTGTTTCTTTTATTCCCTACTCCTTGTTTACTTGTAATTGAAGCCATAGCCTCGTGCATGCTAGGTGGGTCCTCTCGCTGTATCCTCTTGTGACTCTAATGCTGGCCTTGAACTGACTCTTCTTGAATCTGCCCTAGTCCTTTGTCAGTTTTTGGAGCAGTTAATCCTACAGGCCTGCTTGCTCAGTTCTTCCCTACAGTTCCTGTCCTGGGCTAGAGCTACATCTCCGCCTCTCCCTGTCTCCAGGCTCTCCTCCAGCCCAGACACCTTCAGGGTGACCTGCAGGTGACTATGTACCCTCCCAGACCAGCTTGTCCCTGTCTGAGGTGCCTGTCCTGCCTTCCCAGTTGTCTACAGCCAGTCTGACAGCTTTTCCCCAGTTCACAAGTGCCTCTAATGCCTGGGGCTCACTGGCATTCCTTCTTGAAACAAGGATAGCAAAGGAGCTGTAGATGTGGATTCTGGGGAACCCGAGGACCAGCGTTTACTCCTTCCAGCTTACTCATGAGAGAGTCTTCCAGTATTTGTCATTTATTTTCTCTCTCTCTCTCTCTCTTTTGTGGTGCTGGGACTTGAACCTGGTGCCTTGTACAAACTGAGCACTCTGTTGCTGAGCTATCTCTGTAGATACCCCCCCATCTTCAGATGTCTCATGTTTCTAGAGCTGTGGGCCCCTTACCTGCCCCTCGTGCCAGCCCTTCTCTACTCTTGGTTGGCACATTGATCATGTCATTTGTTGCCCAGGCGGGGCTCCTTTGAAAGCACTGTGAAGAATTACTCCAGGACAACCCACGTGAGTATCCTAATACTAGGAGCAGATTAGTCATAAGATGCCATATTGCAGTTTACTATTCTGGCAGCTTCCATCACAAGGCTTGCAGGCAGAGTACACATTTAGAGGGCTAGGACAGAGCTAGCTTTAGCTGTGTCCTATCAAAATGGACATTCCTGGTCACAGAGCTTTCCAGAACTGAAGAGGTCACACTGGGGAAAGCCACCTGTTTGTCACTGGTCCGAGTCACCTTCTGGGCCTCTCAGCAGCACTGCTCAGAATGACCGGCACACACCTGGAATTTCTGTGCCTGTAGTAACTAAGTGAGGTCTTAGTAACTTGGGTCAAGCATGTGTGTTTCCTCCCTGGTCAGTGTGACTCCTTTGTGGATGGCTCCGGTCTTATGTGCAGCCGCACACACTCTGGGGGAGGAGTTGAAGAGCACAGCCTGCAGTTGTAGTGATTATGGCAGGCCTGCTGCTTGGGAGAAGTTGGAAACTGTTAAATGGGTAGGACCACCGCAGTTCTCAGGGTGGCGGTGGCGGAGGGTGTGAGGGGAGCGTGCGTGAACATTGCCTAGGCTAGCTCTGCACAGATGCACCTGCCCACACAGGGGCCTCTCCTCTGTGCCAATTGCTCAGTCAGTCTAACCAGCTCCAGTGATGCTCCTGTTAGCCGGGCCTGCCCTGTGACTCACACTGGTGGTGTGTGGGTCCTTCAAAGCCCTGTGGGTTCCGAGGTTCACTTTTTGTTTTGTTTGTTTGTTTGTTTTGGTTTTTTAAGACAGGGTTTCTCTGTAGCTTTGGAGCCTGTCTTGGAACTCACTCTGTAGACCAGGCTGGCCTCGAACTCAGAGATCCGCCTGCCTCTGCCTCTGCCTCCTGAGTGCTGGGATTAAAGGCGTGTACCACCACCACCCGACGTGTTAGAAGTTTTAGTCTCCGACTTCCTAAAGGTATCTCACAGACACTGGGACTGTGTTTCAAGAACTGAGCTAGAGGTAGAATAGAAGGAAGTGTGCTGCTAAGAGATGCTGGTTCTTTTAATTATTTCTTTATGTCTGTGTTTTGGTTGTATGCATGTCTGTGCACAACCTGTTTTCCTGGTACTCTGAGAGATTAGATCCTGGACCTGGAGATATGGACAGGAATCACACCAGGGACCTCTTGAAAAGCAGAAGTTCTCTAAACCAAAGAGCCATCTCCAGCTCCTTGTTCACTTTCTGATTTTGTTTTTTTGGGACACTGTTTCTCTGTGAGACAGGGTCTCTCTGTGTGGCTTTAGAGCCTGTCCTGGAACTAGCTCTGTAGACCAGGCTGGCCTTGAACTCAGAGATTAGCCTGCCTCTGCCTCCTCGCTAGCCTGTTCACTTCCTTAAGCCTTCTTTCCCGAGCCCAAATGAGCCATTTACAAATGAGGACAAGTCTGAGTCAATGTCGTGAGTTTAACCTGGAAGAAGTCAGGTTAAATCTGGGCAGTGTCCCCAAGCTCCCCAGTAGCTGCCCCTTAGAAGACTGCAGCATGTTTGCTTTGTGGCATGCAGGTCTCTGGGTGACAGATCCAAGACAGACAAGCAGTAGAAGACCTGGCAGTGGAGAGTGTGCAGACAGGAAACTTCTGCAGTGCAGATGAGCTCTCTCAGGGCATTTCACGGGCATGACTTTGCATGTGCGCCAGGAATGGAGTGTTGAAATGCTGGATTTTAGAACAAAATGACCCCAGCTGTGAACTAGCACCTTCATCAGAATCCAGAGAAGAGAGCCTGTGTTGACTTAGGATAGACTGGAAAGGCTTTCCAAGGTCAGTTTAACTGATGCTCTTTAACCTTAGGCCTAACTCCCCAGTGAGAACCTCAGACAGTGTTAAGCTGGAGAGGGAGAGCCATTGGAAGGTCTGTCAGATGGCATCCATGAAAGGCATCTGGGGAGTAACAGGTACTCCTGGCACACAGCCGAGGCTGGTGTGCTGGAGATGGGGGACAGCAGGACAGTGGTCATGGTTATACCAGGGTTTCAGGAGATCACGGGAGAGATGAGGTACCATTTTCTTCTGTTTTAATTATGGTAAAATATTGAAGTAACAATAGCATTGTGTGCCTTCCCAGAGTCACACAGATAGCACTGGCCATCTCAGCCTTACCACCATCCTGCCAGGACCTGGTCTCTATCAATCAAACTCCCTAAACCTCTCAAAGGTTTTTTAACTTTTAGAGAAACCTTTTATAAAAGTAGGTTTTATCCTGTGACTCCAGCTCCAAGGGGATTTGATTCCCTCTTCTGGTCTCTGGTCAGGTTCACTGTATGTTCACTGTAAACATACGGTTACCTACTGTGAGGTTCTGGAAGAGCAACAGGCAACAGGCTCTGCTGTGTATGTTCCTTCAGGAGAATAATGTGCACAGAAGACCAATGTGGGGAGATTCTGTTCTCTATGTGTGTGTGCTTGGGTGTGCTGCATGTATGGGGAAGCTAGAGGTCAACATTGGGTGTTTTTCTTTATTTCTTTTCTCCACCTTTTAGTTTTTGTTTTTTGGGACAAGGTTTCTCTGTGTAGCCCGCTGGCTTGGAACTTTGAATGTAGTAGACCAGGCCAGCCTCAAACTCAAAGAAATCCCCCTGCCTCTGCCTCTCAAGTACTGTAATTTAAAAGTGTGCACCACGATGCCAGCATAATTTTATATGTTTATATTTTCAATTTTTAAAATATTTATTTTATGTTGATGAGTGTTTTGCTTGTATGTCTATATACCATGTGTGTGCCTGGTGCCTGTAGATATCAGAAGAAGACGTCAGATCCTCTGGGCTGGAGTTGTATAGAGGGTTGTGAGCTGCCATGTGCATGCTTGTCTGTGTGCCATGAGTGTGTCTGGAGTGTGCAGATATCAGAAGAGGACATCAGATGCTCTGTCTGGGCTGGAGTTGTAGAAGGTTGTGAGCTTGTGTGTTCATGCTTGGAATTAAATCCGTGGCCTCTGGAAGAGCAGCCACCTCTCCACTCCTAAATCCAAGCCTTTTTAGGATAATATTCATGTTTCAGATTTTAGAGCATTTCAAAGTTTTGGGTACAGATGCCCAATCTGTACTCCCCCTAAAATCCAAGAACCCCCATAGACTGGGGTCTTCTATAATGTAGTCACTTAGATAACTGCTGTTTTATATTTCAGTGAATGTTTATTTTAATCTTTTATAAGTATATACATATTTCTGTTTAGAAAAATCTGTCATGCTAACTCCTAGCACTTAGCAAAGCTGTGCAAAGTGATAAGGTTCCAAAGGACCTATTAGCACGTGCTGAGAGGGGCCAAGTTTGCAGCACCTTATGCTTCTGTTCCAGCCTTGGAAACCTGGAAGTCACTTAGCCTCCTCACTGTTGATGAATGTTCTAGAGAGTATGGCCACTTGCACTGACGGTTTTGCTTTAGTGCAGTTTACACCTACTGGTTGACGTCGCAGACTAGCGCTCAGCTTCTGAAGTCACCCTCTACCCCTGTCAGGGTCCGACCTTGACCGCTTGCAGGGATTCCCTTCATCTGTGCTCCTGCTTTAGGCCAGCATGTCGATGTGTTCTGAAGTATCTTGGTTTCCTCCCTTGTTTCTTTAGTAGGCATTTGTGGCATTCCTGCTCAAGTTCCCTTCTGAAGGGCTGTTGCAGTGTGCAGGACCTTTGCTCTAGTCGGGTGCAGTGGGTCTGTGTTTCTCAAGTGTGTAAACCCAGCACTTGGCACAGGTTAGATGACGTGACTGTGCTCTTTTTCAGGAGCCCCTTTGGGTCTTTCTTTTTCCATAGTGCTCCTGAGATGGAGGTTCATAACAAAGGGTATGTGTGTCAGAAAGTCTTTCTGTTTCAAAAAAAGTAATGTTTGTGTGTGTGTGTGTGGTGTGTGCATGTATGTATGAGGTCAGGAGCATGTACATGTAGAATCGAAGGTCATCTTATGTCTTCAAATCATTTTCTGCCTTATGTTCCAGACAGGTTTCTGATTGATTGAAACTAGGTTGATCTAATGAGTGGTGGAATGTGAACTCCAGTTCCCATGCTTGTTTGGTAGGCACGCTACTGACGGAGCTGCCCACCCAGTCCTAGAAAAGCATCTTGATGGTTCTGCTGAAGCATGCAGTGCCCCTAGAGAGGCGCTGACTCTCTGGTCTGTCTCCTCAGGCCTGTTCTGACGGTTTTACAGTTTAAAGAAGGGGGCAACTTTATTACCTTCTCACATTATACCTTTTCCTTAAAGATTTATTTATTTAGCGTACACTGGGGCTTTTGCCTGCATGTATGCTTATATGAGGGTGTCAGAGCTCCTGGCACTGGAGTTACAGACAGTTGTGAGCTGCCATGTGGGTACTGAGAATTGAACCCAGGTCCTTTGGAAGAGCAACCAGTGCTCTTAAACCACGGAGCCATCTCTCCAGCCCCAAATTATACTTTTTTTAACTTCTTTATCTTAATTTGCTTAGGATAAGTTCCCCCATTTAATTACTGGGTACATTTAAAAACTTTTGGTTCATTTTAGCTGTCTTCTCAGCAGGTAGTGTCTGTTTACAGTGCATCTCAAAATGTCTGTTGCCTAGCATGATAGTGAGGATTTGGGGTGACATGCCAGACCTAGAGGGCTGAGGTACAGTTGGTTAACTGTCTCCTGCACCCCGGTGCTGGGGCTGCCCTTCTCAGGGACAAACTGGTCTGTAGAATCTTGAGCTTAGGGGACAATCCAGCCCCCGTGCATATGACTAGACCAGGGGTGTAGCGAGCCAGGAGGACGTGTGCAGAGCTGTGATTGCCTTGTCCGCAAATAAATAAATAACCTGGGAATGAGGATTAGATAAGCTTACCTCTGAGGTGCTGAACAGATAACCTGACCTTACGGGATAGCTAACTTTGCCTTTCCCTACTGTTGTTAGAAGCCACTTAATACAATTAAAGTAGTTTGGGGGGGGGCACTGCTGCTAGTTTGCCCCTTAAAACTCTACTCGCTGAGCTGGAGCTCAGTCCCAGAGCCATCACATGCTAGCCAAGTGCTCCACCACTAGCCACAGCTGAAATCTGATTGTTTTTCCCGGTGGAAACCATCAAACTCTCTCCTCCAGTCTTTTGAAATCATCAGGCTAACTTGAAACCCGAATGTTTCTGTGAATGAAAAGACACATGCAAATGGCAGTGTCCAAAAAGCCAGAAGAGCGAGCGTGTTTGCCATGTTCCTGTGTTTCCATTCACTAGAGATGAGCTCTGTGACCAGATATGTCCCATGGATATTCTAGAGTGTATGCCTGGATTATTTTTGTGTTTTCGTTCTTGTTTTACGCGGTTTTGTACATCTAGCTGAGCACGACCTTGAACTTTTGGTCCTTCCTCCTCTACCTTCTGAGTGCTGAGATACTCGCGTGCTGTGTCCTCATGTCCTGACCTAGTGCCTGGTTTATGTAGTTCTGAGAACTCTACCCATGGAGCCACATTCCTAGCCCTAGCCCCCTCCTATTCTTTGTGAGTTTGTTTTGTTTAATGTCTTTATTCTTTTTAGGGTCTATATAGCTCTGGCAGTCCTGGGACTCTCTATGTAGACCATGCTGGGCTCAAACTCTGAGATCCTCCTGCCTAGGCCTCCTAAGTAGCTGGGATTCTGAGCCCACACCATTGCAGATCTCTTGTCCCTGCTCCATATGCATGACATTTTTCGTGTAACTGCGCTGCACTGTCGGGTTATGCTCTGGATCTGGATAACCCTGGGTCCAGTTCAGACAGTTCTTTTGAGTGGTTCTTTGGTTCCCATCTGCTTTGTGGATTCTGTCCTTCAGAGCCGTTCAGGCGTGTTGCTTCCTTCCTTTCTTCTCTGTAATGTGGCCTTTTTGCCAGTCTGCTGAGATGGATCCAGTTTAGAGCTGGCTCTGCTGTTTAGGGAATCCTGGGATCCCTTTTGGGGTGGAGTTTTTTCAGTAGCCTGTGGTGCCACAGACAGGGTGGGGGAATCAGGGCTGTTTGAATTAGAACAGTTTTATGTGTGTGTTTGTTTTTTTGTTTTTGTTTTGTTTTTTAACGCTTAAGGAGCTGGGCATTGGTGGCACATGCCTTTAACTCCAACACTCGGGAAGCAGAGGCAGGTGGGGATGGAGGCCAGCTTGGTATACAAGAGCTAGTTCTAGGACAGGCTCCAAAGCAACACAGAGAAACCTTGTCTTGAACCCCCCCAATAAAAAACTTAAGGGCCCAAGTATTTCTATCAATACCCCTGAACTTTTTTCAGCCCTGCCTTTGGCATTTTGCCCATCAGACTTGTTCTGTTGGTTTTCTCTCTCTACCTTTACTTGGGTTCTGGGCATCAAGCTCAGGCTGCCAGGCTTGAACTGAAGAACTTTATCCACAGCCCACATCTGTGATAGACTGGCCATTGTGTGTCTTTGTTGGACATGTGACTGTTTTAAGTTTTTTTTTGTTTGTTTTTTGTTTTTGTTTTTTTGACTGTTTAAGTTTTGTGCTTGTTTTTTTTTTTTTGTTTGTTTTGTTTTTTTGAGACAGAATTTCTTTGTGTAACCTTGGCTGTCCTAGAATTTACTCTGTAGATCAGGCTGGCCTCAAACTCACCAAGATCTGTCTGCCTCTGCCTCCTCAGTGCTGGGATTAAATGCATGTACCATTACCTCCAAACTGTTTTTGACTTTTTAAAAGATTACTTTATGAGTATTTGCCTTCATGTATGTCTTGTATATATGCTTTGAATCCCTTGGAACTGGAGTTACAGATGGTTGTGAGCCACTATATAGGTGCTGGGAACTGAACTTGAGACCTCAGTAAGATCAGCCTGTGCTCTTAACTATTGAGCCATCTCTCCAGCTCCCTCTTCTGTTTGTTTTTGAAGTGGGTTATTTGTTGGCCAACTTGCTAGGCCTTGAACCTGGGATCCTATTCGTCCTTGGAGTTTGACTGCTTGTGTGCAGGTGTCTTCCATGGTTTTGGTAGGAACCCTGTTCCTACTTACATACACTGTTAAAGATTTGAGACCCTTAGCAGCTGAAAAGCATTAAGTCCCAAATCTTCCTAGCAACAGCATTGTAGTAGTTGTAAGTCTGGAGCTGCACACCGTCCCCGGCTCTTCTTGGACAGTGTGCAAGCTTTCAGTGTCCCATCGGTCCAACTCTAGTGTACCAGGCCCAGTGCTGCCTTGAAAGGGAAGGATCGTGGGCATGGTCTTGTGACCTCTGAGGTTTGGTGGGTGATCCTCTCTATGCAGCAGGATGGGCTGTTTGTTGCCTGATAGGCAGCAGCACTTGGGGAACTGCAGTGCTCTCGGGTCATTTGCGCTGGGCGGTCATGGAAGAGATGATCCTGCCTGTGTGCTTTGGGTGAGAGGCCGACTTTCCCCGCTGTCTTGGCTGCTAGCTGGCCTTTGTGGAGATGTGTCACTGGGCAGGCTCCGATATTTCAGAGGACTCTCCGTATTCCCAGGGTGTTTTTTCTCTTTGCCTTCTGCTTGTGGATCAGGGTGTTAGCTCTCAGCTGCTCCTTCTGACAGGCCTGTGCTCTGCCCTCAGGGACTGTAACCCTCTGAAACTGGGGGCTGGATTAAACACTTTTAGAGTTGCCTCAGTCATAAGGTTTTGTCATGGCAGTGGAAAAGTAACTAATATAGAAGACCAACAATTTAACCAGGATATTGGCCAGAGGTGTTGTGCAAGTTCATGTGCCTGCTGTGGCCAGCCATTGTGGATTGCCCCCCACCCCAGCAGTGCTGGGCTACCTGAGAGGGAGCCGTATATCAAAAAGGTGGCTTTTAGGACCTGTCAGCTCACCCGTCTTTGCGGTTCTAGTGTAAAGCCACTGTAGCCTCTGCGTGACAGCCGAGGTGCTGCTCTGGGCTTGGTCTTTCCCGGCCTGGGAATCCTGGCAACCACTGGCATGGATGTCAGCCTCCTCCTGTGCACGGGTTCTTTGTGGACATTGTGTAGACCACCTCCATGAGCTACCCTCATCCGTCCCAGCTTTCCTCTGTAACTTCCTTCCTGACCACTTTTTAAAAAAGGATTATCGGGGCTGGAGAGATGGCTCAGAGGTTAAGAGCAAGGACTACTCTTCCCAGAGGTCCTGAGTTCAATTCCTAGCAACCACATGGTGGCTCACAGCCATCTATAATGAGATCTGTTGCCCTCTTCTGGCATGCAAGCATACATGGAAGGAATGTTGTATACATAATAAATAAATAAATCTTAAAAAAAAGGATTATCTTATTCTTAATTATGTGTATACATGTGTTTTTCTGTGTGTGTGCCCAGAGAGTCCTGAAGAGGGCATTGGATCCTAAAGCTGGAATTACAGGCGATTGTGAGCCACTCGGTGTGTGTTTTTGTATTGAACTCATGTCCTTTGTAATAGTGCATTGTTTTAACCTTAACCAATGGGCCATCTCTCCAGGCCCACACCTTTCCTCTGCCTGCATTTTCTTGCCTACCTCCTTTTTCTCCTCTTCTTTGGCCCTAGTCTTCCAAGGAGCATGACCCCATCCCTCTTTCCTGGGTTCTCCAGTCCCACCAGTGAGGCTTCTGCACATATCACCCTGTGGGACCCTTGTGTTGTGTTGAATGTGAGTGTACCTTTCTGTGACACTGGGTCTCTCGGCAGCACTGGGAACTGTCCTGTCTCCGAGGGCTTCCCTTCAGTGTGGCACTAGCAGCCCCATGGCTTTATCTTCTGTGCTGGGAACTTGCTTGAGGATGCCATGGGGAATGGTGCCTACCCATATGGGATTCACACTTGGATGAACAGACAGACAGACCCGGAATCAGGGGCTGTAAAATGCTGTCAGGAAAAGAAAAGCCAGGGGCAGGGATCCCGTGGAGAGTGCTTCCAGACAGGACTGTCAGAGAAGCCCTTCTAATGAGGTAGCATCTGAGGCGAAGATGACTATTCCCCACCCTACACTAGTCCATTCTAGTCTCAGGTGGTTTTTGTTTTGTTGGGTTTTTTGTTTGTTTTTTTGTTTTTGCTTTTTCGAGACAGGGTTTCTCTGTAGATTTGGAATCTGTCCTGGAACTAGCTCTTGTAGACCAGACTGGCCTCAAGCTCACAGAAATCCGCCTGCCTCTGCCTCCTGAGTGCAGGAATTAAAGGCGTGTGCTGCCACCACCTGGCTAGTCTCAGATGTTCTGGGACAGGGCTTTTTGACCCCTTAGACAACCAGTAGTTGATTGAAGGAATGAGCAATCTGTGAACGAGTGAGTAGTATAGTAAAAGAAAGCCAGTCAGCAGGAGTCTAGACTTCCTTATTGAGTAGCTTAGGGGAGGAGGTGAGCTTGGAGTTCAGGCTTGGAGACCGCCAGGGTAAAGTTAGATGCCTCCTGCACATACACTGTCCATGTGCCTTGTATAAGTTGGGCCCTGCATATTACCTGCCTTCCTGCGAGTTCACACTGAGATGGCTTGGGTAGGGTGGGCGTGTGGGAAAGCAAGAGAGGGAATCTGGCTTGGGCTTAGCATTAGCAAACAGATCTGCAAGCAGGGCCACCACCCACCCTTAAAAGACAGACACAAGAGGCCCCTGAGATGCCCTCTCTTCTCTGCCTCTGTGCTGGGGATTTGTGGTCTTTGTGCATGGGGCTATTGCAGACATAGTCACTCTGGTGCTCCTCCTGGTCGCCTTCAGTTTCCAGATTCAGTTTTCCACACATGTACACCCCTCCCCCCACATGTTCCCAAACCCTAGAGCCAGCCTATGTAGGGGAGAAGGCAGCCAAGGCATTGACCACTATGAATTGTAATATAAATATCCAATATACAGTGGTGTGTCTTACTTTAGAGCTTGTTGCGATTGTCACAACCTGTTCTCTATATCTCGATTTTGGCTTTTTATACTTTCCCAAGCGCTTGCTTCCCTGTGGGAAAGAGCCCCAGCTGGCCGGCCTCGAGTGTGAACAGCGGCCCTGTTCCACAGCTGCTCTGGTAGGTCGAGTC
Organism: Alexandromys fortis; assembly: GCF_014885135.2. Lineage (NCBI taxonomy): Eukaryota > Metazoa > Chordata > Mammalia > Rodentia > Cricetidae > Alexandromys > Alexandromys fortis. Next base: position 9,314,987 of record NW_026067918.1, on the reverse strand, counting down.
CTGCCTGTTCTCTCTGGAGGAACAAAAGCAAGACCAGTCAGGAAGTGAGACTGTCATAGGGTGGGCAGCACCTCAAATCTTCAATGGAACCTGCCTCTTCCCCCTCCCCCAAGCCCCCACAGCCTCAGTTTGAGTCTCTTAAGGATTATTTTTACTGTGTCTTCCTACTATATTTGCATTTTTAAAAATAGCAGTGCTGAGTGAATCCTTTCTTGGGCAAGTCTGCCTGGCGAGGCAGGATAATGCACTTTGTAGAGAGCTATTTATTGATTAGCTGTCTGTTGGCGTCTTTGAGCGCGGCCACAGGAAGCCACTGCCCTGACTGAGTGAGGTGAGACTCCGTTGCTCAGGAGAGATGGTGTCTTGACACTGCCTTAAGGTCACATTATACAGGTGGGGAACAAAGCAGGAGGGAACACCCCCAAGAAGATCCCAGGGCTGTCCCAGAAATTGGGGCTAGCAACTTCCCACCAGGGTACGCATGTGGAGATTTCGCCATAGCTTATTCATGACCAGGACTCTACCTCCAAAACTGCACTCTTGCAGGAAGCTGCTCTCCCACTGTCCCCTGCATGCTGGCAGACTCTGATCTTTGCTTCCATGGCAACAGTTGGCTGGGTCCAGTTCTTTCCTCTATCTCTGTCTTTTGCAGCATTTCCCATCCTTGGAGTCTGGCCCACCTGAACAGAGTCTCAGAGCTGGGACATCCTTTTGAGGACTTGGTGCCCGTGCTTCTCTCTGTCCCTAGGACTGAATCACAGAAAAGGCTGTCAGAGAATTCTGAGCAGTGACAGTGTTAATTATTTTAAGCCACCATGTTTTCACACCTTGATCTACACGCCAGTCTATGAAAAACAAATGCTCAGTGGAATGTGACAGGCTTACCTGTGATTCAGGAGCCTGAGGCAGGAAGATCATGAGTTCAAGATTAGCCTGGGCTGACACCTGAAAGAAAAAAGAAACAAAAGAAAAGGAATGGATTCCCAGTTTGTGTGGCACCTCTGAGGCCCTGGGTTCAGTTCCCAGGCCGGGCGCGGGGAGGTGGGGGGTGGGGGGGTGGCACACGACAAAGCAATATTCATCCAGTGAAAGATTAGAATGCTATTCTTTTTAATTAATATTTTTTGTATTTTTCCTTCCTTTTTTTTTTTTTTTTTTTTTTTTGATACAGTCTCACTGTGTACCTTAGCTGACTGGGAACTTTGTATATGTACTCTGTCTGTCTCTGCCTCCCAAGTGCTAGGATTAAAGGCACGTGCCACTATGCCTGCCTTCTTTTTTAATGTAGTGGGTGGCTTGCCTGAATGTGTGTCTAGTATCTGGGGCAGCCAGAAGAAGGTGTTGTATCAGTGGGACTGCAGTTGTAGACTGCTGTTGGTAACCATGTGGGTGCTCGGAACTGAGCCCTGGTCCTCTGGAAGAGCAGCCAGTGCTCTTAACCACCGAGCCATCCTAGCCCCAGAGCTCTATTTTTAAAGCACTCTCTGGGGATCAGCAGCCACCCTAAACAACCGCTTCCTCCTGAGAGCTCATTGACTGTTTTTACTGCTCCATGACCCTGCTGTTAATTGCACAATCCCCTAATTTTAAGGGGACCTTTGTTGATTTCCTCCAGTTGCCCTTCAAAAGCTGCTCGGTAAAACATGGCCAGCCATCTGCCATCTGTGGTTGCTGAGTGTAAGATGCAGCATCTTAGCCCTCAGGACCTATGTCCTGTCAGGTTATTGGTGAGCTCATCGGGCCAGAGAGTCCCCTAAAGGTTGTGCACTCGCAGGGAAGGAAGGAAGTTTCATGTGTGATTGTATAGGAAGCCTCATCCTTGGCTTTGGTCTTGGTGTTCTTGTCTGTTCTTTACCTGTTCCTACCCTGACCCTGTAATCCTGGGTGCGAGGCTTCCTGCAGCATTCACTCAGCCCAGCCCTGCATCTCCTGTCTTGAGTAGGGTCAGACCTCTCCCCGAGACGCCCAGCTGTAAAGCCCAACTTGATCCTCTTCCCTCCAGTTAACCTCTGCTTGGCCTGAGATACCACCTGTCTCCTGTCCTGGGGCTTGAGTGTAGCCAAGAGCCCTTTGTAGCGTTGCTGAGGTGTGTTAGCAGTAACCTCTGAGGACGGGCTCACATCAGCTCTGGGTGCGCTCTGATGTACTCTGATTCAGCCTCCAGCTGTAACCCATCACTGAGCTGGGAGTGCCTCAGCTCATAGAAGGGGCGGGTAGAGATTACCATACACTAGGAGGTTATTAATACTACCTACCCAATTTATTATGGTGTTTCCTCAAGAGTCTCCTCTGATACCTAAATCCTTCCAATGTAATAATGCACTGAAGCCACGCCACAACTGCGTTAATGTCTGCATTTCATTCCATCCTTTGTAATGTTACTTCACATGCATTTGGCTTCTCTGGCTGAGCTATTACCTCTTCAGGAGACTGCCTTGGTGCTCTGGTCTCAGGGCCACGCTTACGAGGCTTGTCCTTTCAGCCGGCTTGCCTTGGGTTCTGTAGATCACTCGTGCTAAGAGCAGAAGCATGGCTCGGCAGGTGTCACTCGTGGACCATGAGCTCTGGAGCTGCAGCTGGAAGAGTGCATCTAGCTTGGTGCTGCCGTGTCCCCAGGGAGTCTTCTGGTTCCCAGGAGGTGCCTTGGCACCCACTTGGGAATGGCAGTGCTGTGCTTTCAGTGTGCTCCCCTGCTTAGAACCCCACTTCTCCTTTGCATTTGGCCCCTTGTGACTAGCTGTGGTCTTGTCTCACTGTACTTGAGGCACAGATCTTGCTCCCCTGTGCTCTGAGTGCTTCCCGGTGGGTGCTTTTGCTCTGCTTCCTGTCCTGAGGTTCTTGTTGCTGCCATGGCCTGGAAGAAATGGAGGTGGAAAGATAGGTATCTGAAGTCTTTGGGCTTAGTGATTCACCCAGGCAGTGATGTCACCCCTCAGAAGCCATTTTGGTTAGTTCTGGTGTCTGCAGACCAGTTGCTGTCTGTACGCCAACAGATCCATGGTGATTTCTTTTCGTTTTCATGGAAATATCAAGTGTGGGTGTTTGTAAATCCAGTGATGTTGTGGATCCTGGGAAGTCTGCTCACTGGACTCAACCTGGCCCTTTACATAGCTGCAAGGGATACAGTCCTTCTAGCTCTTTCTGTCAGCAATGCCCCTCTTTATTTTCCATTTCTATTTTGGTTTTAGACAGTCTCTCTATTTAGCAGCATACCCTTGCCCCCAACTTAATTTTTAAAAAAGATTTATTTATTTATTATGCATACAGGCAAGAACCTCAGATCTCATTACAGATGGCTGTGAGCCATCATGTGGTTGCTGGGAATTGAACTCAGGACCTCTGGAAGAGCAGCCAGAGCTCATAACCTCTCAGCCATCTCTCCAGCCCCCATAAATTCTTTTCTTTCTTTAAAAAAAAAAAAAAAAAAAAAAAAAACCCAGGGTTTCTCTGTAGCTGTGGAGCCTGTCCTGGAACTTGCTCTATAAACCAGGCTGGCCTCAGACTCACAGAAATCCGCCTGCCTCTGCCTCCCGAGTGCTGGGATCAAAGGCATGTACTACTACCACACTTGTCCTGCCTTTCTTTTCTTTCCTTCTTCCACTCCCCCAAACCCTTGAGGCCCCTCTGGCCAAGTGTGTTTTGGAAGTTAAGTCTTCCATCCGGACATGAGGGGCTGGCTTATTGCTGAGTCCCTGCCAGCTGAGCCACATGATGGTCAACTGCTCTGAGAAAGTCCTTACTCTGGCACAAGCAGAAATCCCTGACCAGTCAAACGCCCATTCTAGTGTGGAGCTGGGAAGACACTGGAAGAGGGGCCTGGCTCCAGCCAACAGGAAGCCCTGTTCTGCTTGCATTTACCACTGTAGCTGATGGAAGAATGTTTCAAGGAACGTCAGAACTTTAAGTTTCTGGTGGAGGGGGGATGTCAAGTTTGAACATCCTGGTGCTTGTGAGAGTTTTGTTGCTGGTGAGGGGGGATGTCTTTCCCTCTGCTGGACAGAGACTTAGGTGGAATGAAGATTCTTAGAGTTCTTAAGTTTCCCAAACTTTTGTCAGTGACTCCTAATAACCAGTATATTTTGTGATAAAGGGCATGTGTGTCTTCATTGCATACAACTGAAAAAGCTTTCTCAAGCGAGCACCTGCCCTTTCTGCATGTGTGTAATGCACCCAGATACTTTCTCTTTTTTCCTATGCTGGCCATGACCTCCTACTGTTAATCCTACCTCCCACTAATGGTTAGAGTCTGCTGTTCTGGGATTTTCAACACTTTCAAAATGTTCACAGAGAAAGAACCCTTTAGTCTGGCGTGTTAGTTAGATGACTAACTAACTTACTATCCATGTAGTTAGATGAGGGCTAGGCTGGACTAGCTCCTACAATGAGACAGGGCAGGGTACTGTGGAATGGGGTTACAGATAGGCAAAAACAGGGACAACACCTTCACCAGGGCCTACAGTCGTCAGAGCAAGGCCCCTCCACACCCTCCATTGACCACTGTCTTACTCCACTTCGGGGACAGATTGCTAGGAAGGGAGCATGCTGGCCAGGCATTCTACCTTTAGACTACATCCTGGTCCTGATTTCTCTTCATCTGTGTGTCTTGGACACGGACCCAGCTCAGGCTGTTTGGAGGGTGGGGGTGGCCTACTCACCTCCCTGGCAAGTAGCAATGCTAGTCTGGTGTAGTGTTCCCTTCAGGGGTCTGGTTGGAGTTTTGGCCAGGTGAATAACTTCAATCTCTGTGTGGCCTAGTTCATTCAGTGGTGGGGAACCTCTCTCTTTGAACACAAATCCAGAACAGGGTCTGCTGTAAACTGTTGCTGTCTCTCCACTTCCCAGGGATACTGTTTATCCTGTGTAAGACCTGACTGGTGCTGGGCCTTCCTGCCCCCAGGAAATGCTCTCTCATTGTGGCAGTGACTGTGACAGTTGTGTGGCTGGTGTCTCTTCTTCCTGAGACATACATCGGGGCTGGGGCGATGGCTCTTGCAGAGGACCCAGGTTTGGTTCCCAGTGTTGATGTCAGATGGCTTAGGACTGCCTGTAGCTATAGCTCTAGGGCTCATGTGCACTGCTCACACACAGTACTTATACGCACATAATTAAAAATACAAGTTTTAAATAACCCTTCCTGTGGCCTTCTGACAGCTCCGCCTTGTTTGAGGATCCCCGTTAGTTGAAGCTGTCTTTCTTTAGCTTTCTTCTGTTTTCAGCTGCTTACTCTTGGAGAATTTTAGTCTTGGTCGACCAAGGTCAGTTTTATGGATGAGCTTCTAGACTGGGAGCAGGACAGCTGGTGCTCAGAAGTGCAGCCCAGGGAGGCAGTTCGAGGAGTGGCCTCTACAGCAGATGGGAGCCCAGGTCGGGGAGGACAGAGCTGCGCACCCTACAGCAGCCCCTTCTCCCTGGGACTGCTGGCCTCTGCCTTTCCCTCACCGTTTGTGCCCTTGTGTGTGGGTGTGGGCTCACTGTTCCTGTCTGTGCCTGTGGGGGCTGGAGGCAGTATCAGGTCCTCCTTTATCATTCTCCATCTTATTTGTTTTTTTTTTTTAATGGTTGCTTTGCCTGCATGCACACCACTTGTGTGTAGCGCCCTGCCAGGAAGCCAGGCTGTTGGATTCCCTGAACTGAATTATATACGGCTGTGATCTGCCATGTGGTACTGGGGAGCCCTACGAATTTTTGTTTTTTAGGTAAAATGGGCTGCAGAGATGGCTCAGCCCTAAGAGTGATGGCTTCTTCCAGAGAAGCTGAGTTTGGTTTTTAGTGCCCATGTCAGGCAGCTCAAAACTGCCTGTAATTCCAGTTCCAAGTGTTTGAACATCCTCTTCTGGTCTCCATGGGCACACATGTATTCACAGAAACACAGATACATATAAATTTTAAAATCTGGGTGATGGTGGTGCACACCTTTAATCCCAGCACTCTGGAGGCAGAGGCAGTCAAATCTCTGTGAGTTCGAGGCCAGCCTGTTCTACAGAGTGAGTTCCAGAACAGGCTCCAAAGCTACAGAGAAACCGTGTCTCAAAAAACCAATAACTAATAACTAAACAAATAAAATTTTAGATTTTTCAATTATATTTAGTCTGTATGGGTACTTGTATAGTGATGGTGTGTATGAAGGTCAGGGGACACCTGTGGGCGCCAGTTCTCGGCTACCATCTGGCTCAGGTTGTCAGACTTGGTGGCAAGTGCCATTATAATTGATTCTCTTCCTTATTTATTTGTGTTTGTTTAGCCATGTTTGTGTATTTGTGGGTGGGGAGCAAATGTACCATGGCACTTCTGTGACAGTCAGGGGACTCCTTTCAAGCACTGGGTCTCCTGTACCGTGTGGAATATGGGGGTGGTCTCCAGTTGTCAGGGTAACAAATGCCCGAGCCCAAGCCAGCTCATCAGCGCCCCCGTGTGTTGTTTTGTTTTTAAGCAGTCTCACTGAATCTGGAGCATTTGCTCTGTCTAGATTGACTGGCCAGAGAATCTGAGAGTCCACTTCTCTCTGTCCTTGACCCCTCCCCAGGTTGGGTCACAGACACTGCTGCACCTGAGGATCTTTTTTGTGGGGACCGAGGATCTGAACACAGCAAGCACTTTACCCACTGAGCCATCTCCTCAGCCAAGTATAGTTGTGTTTTGTTTGTTTGTTTGTTTTTGTTTTTCAAAACAGGGTTTCTCTGTATAGCAGTCCTGGCACTTGCCCTTGTGGACCAGACTGGTCTTGAACTCAGAGATCTGCTCGCCTCTGCCTCCCAGAGGGATTAAAGGGATGCACCACCACTGGCCAGACTATATAGTTTTTATGTCACTTTTTTTTTAAAGGGGGGGGGGGTGGTGGGTTTCCACATAGTGTTAATCCCAGCATGAAAGGCAGAGGCAGATAGCCCTCTGAATTTGAGGTCAGTCTGGTCAATTCCAGGCTGGCCAAAACTACTCAATGAGACACTGACTTCAAGGCAGGGTGGGAGGGGTTGGGGGGATGAGGTTGGGGTAGTAGAGATGCTCTTTGTTTGCCCCACCTTGTTTCCTGGTATCCTGAGCATCCTCAGGGTTTCTGAGCCTGGGTACTGCTGATACCCTGGCCAATCATTCTTGTGGCAGGAGCTGTCCTTTGCATCCATCGTAAGATGTACAGCAAACCTTGGCCTTAACACCTCTGCCATGTGTGACAGCCTGGAATATTACCAGCCATTTCCAAATGTCCCTGGGGTGAGAAGACAGAGTTTCTCCCAGTTGAAAATCACAGAACCAGTTCTTTCCCTTGCCAGCAGGCAGATGGTCCCAGTATGTTACCTTGGCTTAGGGCCCATAGGGACGTCTGCCTTGCTCAGGATGGACTTGCCTAGGGCCTGAGTAACCTCTTCCAGCCTCTAGACACTGCCCAGCACCTATAAGACTGCTCTTATCTCTGGGAAACTCACTGTCTTACTTAGGTCTGTGGTCAGATGTCACCTCAGAGTGACCCTATAAACCCCCGTGTTGGATTTTGAATATGACCTGACCTGTGTGCTCTGCTTCCCTCGCTGCCCTGGAGCTGATACCAGTTGGAGCACAGGCTGGACGCAGATGCGTGGACAGCATCAGTGTTGTCTGGACAGTGGACGCCTTAGAGCCAGCATGGCCCTGAGTCGTTTCCAGAGGAGGCAGTGAGACTGCTGCCCCTTGCCCTGCTCCATTACGTGTACCCAGAGTAACCCACGTTTATTTCACACCATCCCTGACTCCTCCCACTTCTCTCCTGCTGTTCCAAAATGTCTGTTCACCAACGCTTTCCAGGAAATGCTAAACATTAGCTGGCCAGTCTCTTGTTGCTGAGCATTTTAGAGGCTGTGACAGTTAAAATCGATAGGTTCCCACTCAGCTCTGGTTCTGGTGATCCTCTTGTGATGGCAACATTCAGGGCACTCCTTGGAGGTGGCAGGAACTTTAATTTTTATTTTACAGCTCTAGTTTTGTGGTAGAATCCCCTTTTCAACTTACGCAGGTGCCGTGCAGCGCAGTGCAACCTGGTGTCAATCCTGGTGACATCTGGCACCTGTGACTTCAGTACGTGGCCTTTCAGAACGGGAGGGGAAATCTCTGCTTGAGAATGTGTGGACTCACTGGAAATACGTTGCACTCTGTCCTGTTTCTGCAGCTCTTGGAGGGCTATAAGTGTTTTGTGTGGTGGAAAGAAAGGGCGGGAGCAGGACTGCCGGGTCCAGCTCCAGGGTCCAGCTCCAGGATCCAGCTTCTGTGAGCTGTGACCTTGAACGAGTAGCTTTTCCTGTCTGCTTAACTGTAAAAATGGTGGGGTAGTGGTGGTGGTAATGTGTACTTCACAGAGTTGTGGGGCTCCTCGGGGGTGTCCAGGAACCAGCCTGGACCTAGTGTAGAGCAGAGGAAGCTCTCAGAGCACAGCAGATCCTCACGTAATGGGAACTTTGAGGGTTTTAAGAAACAGCCTATGCTGGGACAAGGAAGGAAAGGACGGGCATTGGGGTGAAACAGTGTGGTGCTGCAGAACACAGGCACGTTTCGGGAGAGACAAGGGAGCGAAGAGGGAAGTCACAAAGGGTGATGGAGAGCCTTTCCTGCCCCCTTTCAGGACTGGCAAGACCAAGAGAGTGGTACATGATAGATACCCCCATTCCTCCCTCACTTCCTCCCTCCATACTGCCCCGAGTGCCTGCAGGGTACTGGCTGGACCAGAAGAGCTGAGGACAGTTTCCAGGTGGAGAGCCACACTCTGATCCAAGAGGCATGGGGGAGTCACTCTCCTATAGGATCCCTCCTGGTACAGGGTCTCTGCTTCAGCCATAGGGCTGGGGTCTCCATTTCGTGTGCCCTGTATGACATCATGCCAGTGAATGCCTGTTCATGTGTAGGTCTCCCCCTTCTCCCTGGCAGTGCCTGGACCTCAGAAAGGCCACTAGGAACATGACCTACAGATTCAGCTTGAAGCTCTTCTCAAGGACCCTCTGCCCCTTGAATTTTCCAGATGCAGCTTCTGGTTTTTATGACTTAGGCCTCTAATTGGTTTTATGACATTTTAAGCTAAGAGGGGCAGTTGAGGTAGGGTGGGGCAGCACAAAGTATCTTTATAGTTAAAAAAGGGCACTGGTCTCTCCACATACCCTCACAGCCTTGAAGCAGAACCTTTTGGTACTTCGGCCTGTGTCTCTGAGGGCCAGGGAGTCAGGCAGCAGCTGTGTGTACATGTGCCAGCGGTGGTTTCTTTGTGGCCTCCTAGATCCTGTCACAGGTACCCAGCGCTGGCTGCTGAGGGGCCATGTGCGCGTGTAGACAGCGGCTGATGTTTCTGAGCACAGTCATAAGCTGTTGTTGTCTGGAGCTGTTCCTAGGTCGCTGTCCCGCTTCACGGTGAGGCTCACTGCTTCCGTTGGAGTCACAGCCGCCCAGTCTGGAGTTTGCTTTATTTGTCCTTGCTAAAAGTTCCGTAACCTTGTGCTAGAATCATCCTTTTCAGCATTCCTGACTTGCTCTTCTGGCAGTCACCTTTCACAGTTGAGAGAGGAGAGGCCTTTGCTGGGGGTCTGAGTTCCTAGTGTGTGGTTGCCATTTTTGAGTGGGGGATGCAGAGCTCTCCATCACTTAGAGGTTGCTGAAAGGTGGTAGAGGAGCAGTCGAGATTAAGAGACCCAAGAACAGAGGAGACAAACTAGCCTGGCAGAGAACCAGCTCTCTGCCTGGGCTCTTGGAGTCCATCCGGCAGCGTGGTACCAGTAGATGGCGTTGCTGGGAGTTCGCATGGATCCAGGGCAGACTCTGCAGGGCCACAGATAAGGAATGCACTGCAGCTGGGCAGGCAGGGCACACAGATTACAAGAGTGGTGTCCAGTGATAGCTGGTTTCAGGGTGCCAGCCACAGCCCAGTGTCATGCCAGTCCCCCACCTCGTCCTGAACACGGATCACCCAGGGTCAGAGGGCAGGCCCTGGGAGAAGAATTTAACTCATTGGGATGTTTGCTTTTGTAGAATGAGCTTAACCTTAGGTAGAGTGCACGCTGCCTGCAGGTCTGCTGCTTTCATGACAGTCTCTCATCTTCTTTACAGCTGAAGCTAGAGGACCGCTCTGTGGTGCCCCGGGATGTGGTCCGACACATGCGTTCAACTGTGAGTCTCTCGTCCCCATCCCATCCTGAGTCTTCAGCCTGTCTGCTCCCACTCCTGTTTGGAGGAGAGCTGCCTGGTTGCAGGGTGAGGGGCTCTGGGACTGTCTGGGTGGGATGTGCCATGGCAGTCTTGCAGGATGTTTTCTCCCCCCCCAGGACAGTCAGTGTGGCACAGTGATAGACGTCAACATTGACTGTGCTGTCAAGCTAATTGGCACCAACTGCATCATCTACCCTGTCAACAGCAAGGACCTCCAGCACATCTGGGTAAGTGGCCTCTTGTCTTGGCTGCTCCTGCCAAGCGTAGTCTTGCTGGGCAGTCAGTAGCTTGTTCGCTGCGGCCAGCCTGCTCATGGCATCCTCGGTGTTGCCCTCGCAAGTGAGCTGTTAGACATGAGGTCAGGGTGTGCTCTTCCCCGGCATCAGCGTAAATCACTGACAAATGTGGTTATTTTGTTTCCTTGCCTAACACTGACTTTTGTTTACTGTGTGAGGCTGTTTTTCCTGTGTATGGTCTCTTTATCACTTATATGTCTGGTATCAGAAAACGGGTTTGGATCCCCTGGAACTGGAGTTACAGATGGTTGTGAGCTGCCATGTGGGTGCTGGGAATGAAACCCAGGTCCTCAGCAAAAGCAGTCACTGCTCTTAACTGCTGAGCCATCTCTCTAATACTTATGACTCAGCAGATAAGAGAACTTGTCCGTGCTGAGGACCTGTGGTTTTAGTGAATTCAACTCTGTCCTTTGACCCCTGCGAGCACCAGGCACACATGATGGTGCACACACACATTCAGCAGATAAAGATAAGTAACAACAAACAGGTTTCTTTTTAAAT
>NW_026067918.1:9255579-9303779 GCF_014885135.2 Alexandromys fortis | reverse complement strand
TTTTTTGGTTTTTCGAGACAGGGTTTCTCTGTGGTTTTGGAGCCTGTCCTGGAACTCGCTCTTGTAGACCAGGCTGGTCTCGAACTCACAGAGATCCACCTGCCTCTGCCTCCCAAGTGCTGGGATTAAAGGCGTGCGCCACCACCACCCGGCTAGGTTTCTTTTTAATAATATATTTTTAAATTATTTTAGATTTAGCCAAAAGTGCTAAGTTCATGTGCCCACTTCTCCAGCGTCTGCAGCTTAGCCTCTGCCACTCAGTCCAGGCGTCTGCACAAGCCCTTCGCCTGCTCGCTTACTCTAGCCATTTATCTCCCAAACCCTTAGAAAGAAGGCCACCCAGCACCCTGCTCACTGATTTGATGCTTTCCAGAGATCTGGGTACAGCCATGAGAGAGGTGTCACCGGTGACCCCTTTCTGCCTAAGCCTCAGACTGCTCAGTCATCCCAGCAGTGTCCTTTCCGTGTGGGCCTTGAGCACATTCAGGGAGACACCTGGCGTTTGCTTGTCAGTTCTTTTGTCTTCGATCTGTCATCCTGGACTGTGACCCTCAACTTCAGCAGCCAGGAGAGCCTGCTGCCCTGTCCAGCTGTCCCCGGGCTTTATGTCCAGCAGCTGTACCCTGCACTCGGGTCAAGTTGGTCTGCACAGCCCTCCCCACTGTGTAAAAGCCCCTTCCATTACCCTTAGTGAGTAGTTATATTCCCCAGGGTTCCACAGACAGTTAGCATCCCTGTCAGATAGGCATCTGCAAGCCTTATCCTTGGGCACGTTGCCACCTAAATGGGCCTACATGTGACTCTTGACGGTCACACATGGTGTGATCTGAGGTCATCATTCCTGCATTTGTGTTGGTTGGAAGACCTGTGCCTGCTGCCCGGTTTGTTCCCTTACATTTTTATGTTGTACATAGTACAATTCCCTCATCACATGTTTTGCTTTAACTGTCCCAAACTAGGAAGCTCCTTTGGTGTGTCTGGCTTCTGTTTGCTGAGCACTTTTTCAGCAGTGAGAATGCTAGCTTCAGTGTCCATGGTGAATTGACCTTTTTATTCAAGGCTTTACCTGTCCACAAAGCCCACATCCCAACCACGCCAACCTCCCAGCTTTGCTTCATCTCCTTTGCCACTGTGGGACACCCCCACCTACTGGGCAGTCCACTCACTGCTGCCCACTCACTGGAAAGGGCCTTGGGATGCAGTGCAAATCAATTGTCTGGAACCTTCCTTCTACATTTTAGCACAGTAAAGAAAATCCCAGGCCTTGTGCCCTTGCTCACTGCCTGTATGCTTGGTCCGCAGCCCTTTATGTATGGAGACTACATCGCCTATGACTGCTGGCTAGGGAAGGTCTATGACTTGAAGAATCAGATCATCCTTAAGTTGTCTAATGGTGCCAGGTAGGTATCAGCTTGGGGATGGTTGTTTGCTCCAAGGGAGTTTCTCCAGGAGCTCTGAGGTCAGGTGTGGTCCAGAACAGTATGGGTGCTGACATTCAGCACCTGTATCCCAGGGCTAACTCTGGTCTCTCCTGCTGCAGCTCAGGTTTTGGGCTAGAGATGTCTTCATCCCCGTGTCTGAGTGCGGTGCTCTGTTCTGCGTGTGTTAACAGTGCGGTGCTCGGTTCTGCGTGTGCTAACAGTGCGGTGCTCGGTTCTGCGTGTGCTAACAGTGCGGTGCTCGGTTCTGCGTGTGCTAACAGTGCGGTGCTCGGTTCTGCGTGTGCTAACAGTGCGGTGCTCGGTTCTGCGTGTGCTAACAGTGGCAGGCACTGACGTGCGGGTGGGCTGAGCTGCACAGGTGAAGATAAGTGGTTGTTGCCTCCATACTGGCCCTGGTGGAAACCAAGCCTCTGTCCTCTGTTTCAGGTGCTCCATGAACACGGAAGATGGTGCCAAACTCTATGATGTCTGCCCACATGTCAGTGACTCGGTACATATCCCCTTCTCTGTTCTTCCCTGCTTAGGCATGAAAACTGTCCAAGCCCTAGGCAAGGGATTGTGAGGCATGGGGCCAGTGTGCCCTGGAGCACCTGGAGGCCTGGGCAGGGGCAGGAAATAGAGTTGTATTAGTTTTATTTGGGTGGTTGGCTGTGTGAGGGGTGAAGTGGGGAGTGTTTTAAGATTTATTTTATGAGAGAGAAAGAGAATGGAATGTGGTTGTATGTGAAGATAGAAGAGGCATCAGATCCCCTGGGATTTGAATTAGAGGTAATTGTGAGCCTTAAGTTTGGTGTTGGGAACCGCAGCCAGTGCTCTTAACACTCCAGGCCCCCCCCTCTTTTGGGGGGGTTCAAGACAGGGTTTCTCTGTGGCATTGGAGCCTGTCCTGGAACTAGCTCTGTAGACCAGGCTGGCCTTGAACTCACAGAGATCCGCCTGCCTCTGCCTCCCGAGTGCTGGGATTAAAGGCGTGCGCCACCATCGCCTGGCTACCAGCCCCTTATTTTGTTCTTTGAGACAGAGTCTGTATTTCAGGTGTGCCACTGTGCTGTGGCCCTTCAGTACAGAGTCAGTCAGTAGTTAGTCAGAAGATGTGCTGGCAGAGAAGCACATGGAGGTAGTTTGTACTAGGGGTGTGTTTACACAGGTGTGAGTGCACACTGCTCCCTAGAGCTTTGATCCTGGCCCCAGCATCACAGTCCGTGAGAGTCTGTTAGGCCTAGAACAGTCTGCAGCTGCATTTTGATATGATTCCCGGGCACCCAGTTTGTACCAGGCTTGGAAAATATATCCTTCGTAGACTGTGCTGCAGGGAGCCTGAAGGCCATGTCATGTGGGGTTCCTCCTGCAAGGCAAGCACAGTGCTCCTGGCCAAGGAGGCTTCCTCAGGTGCGTTTTCCTCTGCCCCAACCCTTCAGGGTCTCTTCTTTGATGACTCCTATGGCTTCTATCCAGGCCAAGTGCTTATTGGCCCTGCTAAGATCTTCTCCAGTGTCCAGTGGCTCTCAGGGGTCAAGCCTGTACTCAGCACCAAGAGCAAGTTCCGCGTAGTAGTGGAGGAGGTAAGGGCATAACGGGTAGGGCGAGGGCTGAGTTGTAGGCCCTGGGGGTAAGCTATTTACCTGCTCCCAGGACCCAAACCCTGGTGACCTGAAAGGGGTTTGGGCATGGGGCTGCCAGGCTCTAGTTGTGGGATAGCTGATTGTCAGAACCCCCTTCCCTTGCTCTGCTCAGGGAGAGTGGAGGGATCATGACTCCTAATGCGTGGGGGGCCACAGTATTTGTAAATGTGGTGCTGCGGGCCTTGAAAGTCCACCCCTGACTACACCCCTGTCCCACTCAACTGCCCCAGGTTCAGGTTGTGGAATTGAAGGTCACATGGATCACCAAGAGTTTCTGCCCTGGGGGCACGGACAGCGTTAGCCCCCCACCTTCTGTCATCACTCAGGAAAACCTAGGCAGGTAAGCACGCCCCTACCCCCCAAATCCCAGGAACTCACCCGGGCATGTCTTGGGGCCATAAATGCATGAGAGCCAAGCCTCCCCCGACCTCTCAGAAGAACATCCAAGCTCCCGTTTTTTCTCTTCAGGGTGAAGCGTCTCGGATGCTTTGACCATGCTCAGCGGCAGCTTGGGGAGCGCTGTCTGTATGTCTTCCCAGCCAAGGTAGAGCCGGCCAAGATTGCCTGGGAATGTCCAGAAAAAAACTGCGCCCAGGGGGAGGGCTCTATGGCCAAGAAGGTATGTCCTTGAGGCGGGTGGGTGTGGGCACTCACGGAACTGGCCGTGAGCCATTTCCACAGCCAGCAAGGTGGGTCTGGGCTCTAGGCCTTGGGCAGCCATGAGGACCCTTGCTGGCCACTTAGGTGTTTATAGCTCTATCCCCCAAGACAGAAATACCTGGGGCCAGGGTGGGCCCCTGCCTGCCTTATTCCACAACCCTCTCGCCTTGGCTCTGCGCTTGTAGGTGAAGCGCCTGTTGAAGAAGCAAGTCGTGAGGATCATGTCCTGCGCCCCAGATACCCAGTGTCCTAGGGACCACTCCATGGAGGACCCAGACAAGAAAGGGGAAGCCAGAACAAAGAGCGAAGTGGGGTCTCCTAGCCCCGAGGAGCAACCTGATGGATCCAGCAGCCCAGTGGAGATGCAGGACGAGGGGGGAGAAGAGCCTCAGGAGCCAAGCGAGCCACTGCCCCCCTTCCTGTTGAAGGAGGGTGGAGACGATGGACTGCACTCCGCAGAGCAGGATGCAGACGACGAGGCTGCTGACGATACGGATGACACCAGCTCCGTGACCTCCTCCGCCAGCTCCACTACCTCCTCCCAGAGCGGCAGTGGCGCCAGTCGTAAGAAGAGTATCCCCTTGTCCATCAAAAACTTGAAGCGAAAACACAAGAGGAAGAAGAATAAGATTACCCGGGACTTCAAGCCTGGAGACAGGTAAATTCCAAGTGTTCGTCCCCTACAGGGCCCAGCCAGGGCCCGGGAAAGAGGAGCTCATGGTGCTCCCATCCCCAAGGCTGGTGCCTAGGGTAGGCCTTGGTAGACTGCTGAAGTGTAGTGTAGTGACTTCCTGGAACCACGTTTGCCTGAGTTCCCCAGAGAATGTGTCACGCTTGGGGCACGAGTAAGCTTTAGATACACTGGAGACACTCTCACCCTGCTTACTTGAGACTCAGGTAGGCCTGGAAGTGATGGAAGGTCAGCTCCTCTCTCCAAGAAGCACATCTGTGGTGCCTGGCTAATGGGCCTGTATTGGCAGGGTGGCTGTGGAGGTTGTGACCACGATGACCTCAGCTGATGTGATGTGGCAGGATGGCTCTGTGGAGTGCAACATCCGCTCCAACGACCTCTTCCCGGTGCACCACCTGGACAACAATGAATTCTGCCCTGGAGACTTCGTGGTGGACAAGCGAGGTAGTGCTAAAGCCTCAGCGTGGTCAGTGGGACACTCTGGACAAGGTCAGGTGTCAGTGGAGATGGGACTTGGACTCGAGGAGTATTTTTGAAGGTCTCTTTAGCAGGCCAGGGGAAGCCTGTGATTGCGGGCAGGCCCCCCAGGGCTTCTCAGGTAGTCATGTCCCTTCTGGTTTTCCTAGTCCAGAGCTGCCCAGACCCTGCTGTCTACGGTGTGGTGCAATCCGGGGATCATGTTGGCCGTACCTGCATGGTGAAATGGTTCAAACTGCGGCCTACTGGGGATGACGTGGAGGTGAGTTTGCTGACCTGCTTCTTTTGGGGGGGGGGGGCTCCAGGGAAAGGGGTGAGGCCCTGGCTCATGCCAGCTTGGTTTATGCTACAGCTCATTGGAGAAGAGGAGGATGTGAGTGTCTATGACATTGCTGACCACCCTGACTTTCGCTTCCGCACAACTGACATTGTCATCCGCATTGGTAACACTGAGGATGGGGCTCTGCCCAAGGAGGATGAGGTAGGTGTGCCCTCCAGGTTCATGTGCTGGGCAGTGCCTGTGCTTCCTGACACTGCCACCAGCCATCTTCAGGAAGTCTTAGAGCTCAGTGTCTCAGGATGGCCGGCATGGCCTGCATTAGAGACAGGCAGCCCAGGCATCTGCTGGACTCGGGCCTCTTAGACCCTGCCAGTCGTTCCCTAGAGGGGTCACCCTCTTTTGCAGCTGTGAGTAGCACAGTCAGCTGCAGCAAAGTCCTCGCAGGTTTGGAAATGGGACTTGAGACAGACCTTGAGCAAAGAGGGGGAGGGATATTGGGAGAGGGCAAGAAAGAGTCTAGACAGAGGGGCAGAAACAAACCCTGAAGTCAGGATACCCATGCTGGGAAGAGTGCCGAGCCAGGAAGGTAAGAGCAGTGCCTGTGGGGAGAGACTTGGTGCAGTCTCGGAAAGGCCACCTAGTATCTGCTGCCCGGCCAGAGAGTGGGTGCCATGGATGGGGAACCTGAGGCTTCACAGCTTACCACCCAGTTGACTGTCCCCTTTGCCCTTCAGCCATCAGTGGGCCAAGTGGCTCGAGTAGACGTCAGTAGCAAGGTGGAAGTGGTGTGGGCTGACAACTCAAAAACCATCATCCTGCCCCAGGTAAGACTGGCTAGAGCCTCCCCGGCTGCTCGCTGCCCCTGAAGGTGGCTCTCTAGTCTTCACACATTAGCTCCAAGGATTGGATTCCAGAGGTGTGAGGTTCCCAAACTAATAGATTGCTCTAGAGTCTCCACACTGTGTTGAGCCATGTGGGGTCTTTCCTGCCACTGTTTCTAGGATAACTGTTGACAGCTACAGAAGGGCAAGAAAAAGCTGGCTTCAGTTCAGTTGTCCCGAGCTGGTCCTCTTTCCCTCGCTCATATTTAGCTGACCCCATAGGCCAACTCTCTCCTTTCCTGGTGCACACAAGAGGGTGAGCCAAGGGAGGCAGAGAATGGCTTGTCCCTTACCTTGGCAGCCATTCTAGGGGAGAGCAGGGCACAGTGTGACCCACTTGCTCCTGAGTCCTGGAGGTGGGCTGGCTTTGCTGAGGCTTCCCCTTGTGCCCCTCACTACACAGAGCCTGAGAGACGGGGCAGGGGCACATGCATTAACTGGACTGTGTAAAGCTTGGGCTGGAAGGTGGGCAAAGGGCAGAGAACTGGAATCTTGTAGCATGGACAGGGCTTCAGATGCAAAGTTGAGAACAGAGAAGGGGGAGGGGCCAGCAAGGCCGCAGGGAGTCATTAACAGTAGCGAAGGGGCCAGAGTTGTGTCTGAATGGTTGTCTTCTGCCCCCAGCACTTATACAATATCGAGTCTGAGATCGAGGAGTCCGACTACGATTCGGTAGAAGGCAGCACCAGTGGGGCATCTTCGGATGAGTGGGAAGACGACAGCGACAGCTGGGAGACGGACAATGGGCTGGTAGATGACGAGCACCCCAAGATAGAAGACCTCGCCATCCTCCCCACAGAGCAGCCGGCAGCCCCTGAGGAGGACAAGGGGGTGGTGATCAGTGAAGAGGCAGCCACAGCTGCAATCCAGGGAGCTGTGGCCATGGCTGCCCCCGTGGCAGGGCTGATGGAGAAAGCTGGCAAGGACGGGCCCCCCAAGAGTTTCCGGGAACTGAAAGAAGCCATCAAGATCCTGGAGAGCCTCAAGAATATGACCGTGGAGCAGCTGCTCACAGGGTCCCCCACCTCACCCACAGTGGAGCCAGAGAAGCCGACCCGGGAGAAGAAGTTTCTGGACGACATCAAGAAGCTACAGGAGAACCTCAAGAAGACTCTAGACAACGTGGCCATCGCTGAGGAGGAGAAGATGGAGGCGGTGCCCGACACAGAACGCAAGGAAGATAAAACAGAGGCACAGTCACCAGTGAAGGCCGAGTGGCCCAGCGAGACTCCTGTGCTCTGTCAACAGTGTGGTGGCAAACCTGGTGTCACCTTTACCAGTGCCAAGGGCGAAGTGTTTTCTGTGCTGGAGTTTGCACCCTGTGAGTCGGCGCAAATGGCTGTTGTCCTTCCTCATCCTCCCCAGTTTTCCTATTTCTGCACCCGGAGGCCCCACCCTGCCCTAAGGGATAGCACCTGGGTTCCCTCACCATCTAGAGTCTCCCAAGCAGCAGCTGTCCAAGCCATACTCCAGGGCAGTGTGGGTTTGTCTGGAGCTGATGGGCTTCGGGTCAGGGCCTGACTGTTGTCTCTCCTTGCAGCAAACCACTCTTTCAAGAAGATTGAGTTCCAGCCTCCAGAAGCCAAGAAGTTCTTCAGCACAGTGCGAAAGGAGATGGCTCTGCTGGCTACCTCACTGCCCGATGGCATCATGGTCAAGACATTCGAGGACAGAATGGCAAGTGGGCTGCTGGGAACTTGGGGAGGCCAGATAGGTACCATTGGGCACTAAAGTGTAGCATCACCTACCTTGCCATGTTTCCAGGGCGGTGGCTCAGTCACCTGAGGTCCCAGAATGGAGTCCTGCAGCCACATGGGCACATTTGAGGGGCCACCTGGTCCTTTCTCTAAAATGTAACCAAGTGATATTGGCGCACACCTTTAACCAGTCGGGAGGCAGAGGCAGATGGATCTTTTGAGTACAGACCAGCCTGGTCTATAAAGCAAGTTCCAGGACTGCACAGAAACCCTGTCTTGAAAAACAAAACAAACATAAGTAGCTTTGAACCCTAAAGCCTAGGAGGAGCTTTCGTGTATCTTCCCTGATTCCCCCAAACCAGAGGCCTTTCCTCCCTCTCGGCTCCTTCCAGGGAACTTGTCTGTCACAGCACTGCCCTCGGTTCTCTTTGTGGTTGGTCATCCCAGCTGCCCTGTAGGCTGATGCCAGGAGCTCACAGTGCTCCTGACTCCGCCTCTCAAGTGCTGGGATTGCAGGTGGAAGCTGGCACCCATCCCTACCGGAGCGTCCCAGGGACACCTGTTTTACCTGGGAGAGAGTTCTTTGAGAATTTCAGCTGGTGCAGCTCTGCTGAGGGAACGTAAGAGCACCAACTTTTTGTTTGGTTTGGTTTTGGTTTTCAAGACAGGGTTTCTCTGTAGCTTTGGAGCCTGTGCTGGAACTAGCTCTTGCAGATCAGACTGGCCTCGAATTCAAGAGATCACCTGCCTCTGCCTCCCGAGTGCTGGAATTAAAGGCGTGTGCCACCACTGCCTGATTTTTTGTTTTGTTGATGCTTTTTTCCCCATGTCTTCAAGACATCTCAGGGTACCTCAAAACCCCACAGAAGAAAGGGTCCTTCTTTCTCTCCATTTTCCCAGCTATTCTCTGCTCTACTCTGGTGCCCTGGCAGGGGCGACCTCATTCACATGCCTGTATCCTGATGTCACAGTTGTTCTGGCCTCTGCCAGTCCTTGCCATTGAGCTCGGACCCCCGGTACCTTCCTTCCAGCTGTGTGACTACACCTCTGCCCCCAGAAGTGAAAGCAGACATTTGGGTTAGCTGTCTCCATGGCTGTGACTCTGGAGTTCTGCTTCCTCCCTGCTCTGTGTGCACAATGCTCTGGGAGGAAGCGAGGCCAGACTCCAGAAGCCAGCCCTTGTCTGTTCCCTCCAGGACCTCTTCTCAGCACTGATCAAGGGCCCCACTCGGACTCCTTACGAAGATGGCCTCTACCTGTTTGACATTCAGCTTCCCAACATCTACCCAGCGGTGCCCCCCCACTTTTGCTACCTCTCCCAGTGCAGTGGCCGCCTGAACCCCAACCTGTATGACAATGGGAAGGTGTGCGTCAGCCTCCTGGGTACCTGGATTGGAAAGGTAAGGATGGGCCCCAGTGGAGATGGTGGCACAGTGGGGCTGATGTCCACTTGGGATAGACCTGAAGGTTCCATTTGTGTTTCAGGGGACAGAGAGGTGGACGAGCAAATCCAGTCTTCTCCAGGTGCTCATCTCTATTCAAGGTATGACGGGCTGACAGGCACACCGGCGGCTGTTCCCCAGCCTGCCCTCGTGTGTTTGCCCACTAACTGGACTCTTTCCGGCAGGTCTGATCCTGGTAAATGAACCATACTATAACGAAGCTGGCTTTGACAGTGACCGGGGCCTGCAGGAAGGCTATGAGAACAGTCGCTGCTACAACGAGATGGCCTTGATCCGAGTGGTGCAGTCCATGACCCAGCTGGTCCGACGGCCTCCTGAGGTCTTCGAGCAGGAGATTCGACAGCATTTCAGTGTGGGTGGCTGGCGTCTGGTGAACCGCATTGAGTCCTGGCTGGAAACCCACGCCATGCTGGAGAGGGCCCAGGCACTGCCCAATGGGGTCCCTAAAGACAACAACTCTGTGGAGCCTCAGGCTGTAGCTGAACTCTCAGACTCCGGCCGTGAAGAGCCTGAGGATGTAGGGATGGCCCCTGGGGACGCCTCCCAGGGCTCAGACTCAGAGAGTGGTGCCCAGGGCCCGGCCTCAGCCAGCAGGGACCACACAGGGCAGACTGAGACAGCCCCTGATGCCTCAGCACCGCCAAGCGTTAGACCAAAGAGGAGGAGGAAGAGCTACCGCAGCTTCCTGCCTGAGAAGAGTGGCTACCCTGACATCGGCTTCCCCCTCTTCCCGCTTTCCAAGGGCTTCATCAAGAGCATCCGGGGGGTCCTGACGCAGTTCCGCGCCACCCTCCTCGAGGCAGGCATGCCCGAGAGCACAGAGGACAAGTAGCTCCCAGGCCTTGAAAAAGGAGTGTCACGGTGGGAGGGGCCAGCCGCTGCCTACTCCCTCCCTTCCCGAGAACTTGCCCCTCTCCCTGCCCCTTCTGTCCCCAGTTGGAGCCTTCCACTTCCCTCCTCCCTGCGGCAAGTTTGATGAAGTGCAAGAAGTGTCCCTCAGCCACGTTCAAAGGCAGGTCCCTGGGGCACTGGGACCTCCATTGCCGGTCCTCTGGTTGCTCCAGCCGAATGTCCTGGCACTTGTTCCCTAGCCGTCCCTTCTCAGGTCAGAGGTGGGGTGTTGAGGAACCTACAGATGGCAGGAGGGTGGACGTGCCTTGCATGACCTGTGGCTGCTCCTGCAATGCTCCTGGTCCCTCTCCTCTTCAGCTTGACTGTAGCCTCCCCACACCCCAGGTCCTGCTGCCACACTGGGTCCTCTAGTCCCCCATGCCTCCATCTCTTGGAGCTGTGGCTGGCTTTGGCCTGTCAGTGCATTACAGCCCTTTAGGCCTGTTGAACTTCCTCTCTAAGAGAGGTTGGGACTGAGCTAAGGTTCAGAGTAACACCCAAGAGAGGTGGTAGCC
Organism: Alexandromys fortis; assembly: GCF_014885135.2. Taxonomy (NCBI): domain Eukaryota; kingdom Metazoa; phylum Chordata; class Mammalia; order Rodentia; family Cricetidae; genus Alexandromys; species Alexandromys fortis. Next base: position 9,293,160 of record NW_026067918.1, on the reverse strand, counting down.
CTCACATACAAATATGGAGTCAAGGACAGGGTGCTGCTGGGAAGGAAATGGCTGTAGGTGCCTTGTGTGGGCAGTACTGACATCTGCTCCATGCTGAGACCACAGGGCATCTGCACAAACCAGGCCAGCAACAAGGGCCTCCCAACGGCCCCACCCAACGGCTCCTGTCAGCCTTGCTTATAGACTCTGCAGGCACGGGAGGAGGGAGGCTGGATGGTGGCAGGAGCTCCCCCCACCCCTACAGGCCCAGAGGTTTACAAGTTTCTAAGCTTTTGATAATGTGAAGCTCCAGGTAGAGGATGCTGGTGAGCAGACGGCAGCTGTTATTCCTGCTGTCTGTGTGTAATATTTAAGGTTGGGAAAATAATCTCAGAAGCAAAGATACTAACTCTTACTAGAAAAAAAGACAAATAAAAAGTAAAACAGACAAAAAAAAGAGCCAAAGCATGATGCGTCTTGTCAGCCTTAAGTGGGCTCCGTGCCTGTGCCGTGCCAGGACCACCGGGCATCAGAGCCTTGGGAAGGACAGAGCCAGAAACTGGAACACTCAGCAGGAACCTGTTGGTACCTCGCGGACACGATGAGTGCCGGGTGGGGCTGTGCATCCCAGGGCATCGTTCATGTGGAGATGTGAATGCCCGCTGCTTATAATATCTGTATAAAGTGCTGTGTGATTAAACTTTTTTTACTTGCCTTTTTTGGGGGGCTGACTCATTAACAAGACAAGGGGTCACCATTAAACCTGCCTCTGCCATTTGTTCAGGCTCTGCTGCTTTCTCTGTGCCAGAGGCCACCCTTCCGTGCCCTTTCCTCAAGGGAGCCTGGCAGTGGGTCCTTCTCCAGTCACGGGGTCTGTGGGGTGGACAGCTAAGTGTCCTGGTGGCAGTCAGCTCCACACTGGGTAGTGGACACCAGTGTGCTGAGTTCCAGATTCTGGGGGAACTGACGTCACAAAATCTAGCGATGGGCAGGTGTCACTGTTGCGGGCTGCAAGCTGGAATGGTTGTCCCAGTAGGGGGGGTGGCATCTACCCCTTTCCTGCTGCTCCCTATTCCTGTTGGAAGACAAGTGGGCCGAGAAGATGTCGTGGGTGTAACTACTGCCTGCTATTTTTCAGTTTGAAATGTGTTGTCAGAATCTCTTCACTGGAGAGAGCTTAGCAAGTCCTGACAAAAAGGTTCGGGTCCACTGGGAAGCCAGTGAGCTTTCTGGACTCAGTTGCGGATCATGGGTGAGGGTTTAGTCGCAGGAGCAGAGGGGACTAGTCACTAGAAAGTCCACCCAGCACAGGTAATGGTTTCCCTGGAGCCACGTGGATGGGATGTCCCCACTCCCCTCCCACCCCAGCACTCCCAAGACCAGTTGAAATTAGGGCAGAATTGTATAGAAATGGCCAGGAGATACCAGCGTCTTTTTGGCAGTGCCTAGTACACAGGCCCAGGTGATCACCCACACTCAACAGGATCTGCCTCCCGTTTGCCAGTCTCCCCAAGGCTTCTAACGAGGCTTCTAACGCAGTCCACTCAGTGCCAGCTTGATCTGAGGGCAGAGCCTCAGTCTTCCCATGTGGGGGTGGGGCAGCTGGCAGGCTTTGCGGGCCTCCGCAGCTGAAGGGAGTCTGATTATCGGTCCCTAAGGAGTCCGTGTGCCCAACACCAACATGACTGCGCCATAGGCACATAACAGTGATCGTGTGCTTGCGTAGCATGCCAGAGACCCTGGGTTCAATCCCCAGTACAATTTCATAGCCCTTGCTAGTGTAAAACCCCATCCTCTTCCCAGTCCTAGGACAGGATCAGCAGATTGGAAGTCACTTTATTTGGATTTGATTCTCAGAAGGGCCCCAAACACAATGGTGAGTGCCTTCTAGATGCAACTGCCCAGCCAGAGGGTGCCCGCCCAGATTGGCCTTCTAGCATTTAGGGGGCAGAGCCTTTCTTACAGCCCCACCTTCCTACTTCCCTACAGGGTCCCTACCACCTCCACGTGAGCTTTAGATAGCCTTCCATATGAGGGCATGGATGCAGGAGAGGGTCCCATCTCAGTGTAGACATAGACAAAGGCACGGAGAGCCAGGGAATCACAGTGGCTTTTCTGGAGATGGCCTTGGCTGAGGCTCCCAGCTGGACGGGGCATCTCTGCTGCCACAAACCATCCAAAAATAGTTTGGGTGCACTTGGCCCTGCACGGCTTCGCATGTCATCGACTCCCCATCCACGGAAAACATGCCCCTCTGGTTCTTGGGCTCCAGGCGGAAGGCAACCACAGGCACGTGCACCAAGTATGGGCAGTTACAGTCCATATGCTTGCCCTTCTGCATGGCCAGGAAGAGGCGCAGCAGCGTGGCCCTTGACACCCCCGCACGCACGTAGAACAGATGCATAACGCCAGCCTCACAACGGCCCATGGGTGCCGCGAACATTTCGGTGCTCAGGTGGGTATGTAGCAGTACCAGCACCAGAACGAAATCCTGTTCCGGCACCACTGTCCAGTGAGAAGGCACCGGCTCCTCCAGGGGAACAAGGTATGTGTCCACAGGGCCCTTGTGCGCCTGTGCCGGAGAAGCAGGCATCTCCGAGGCAGCATTTCCTACAGGAAGGTAGGCCAGTTGGCCCTGGTAGATTCGCAGGGTTGCTAGGCGAAAGATGGTCCCCATTGTGAAACGGATCTCCCCCAAGCGCCTGTACTTCTCACTCTCCAGGTCCACATCAGCAACGAAGCCCCAGGACAGGCTGAGCACAGAATAGAGCTGCAGTCCGGAAGCCGTGTGTAGTGACAACAGATTCATGGGTGACAGGTGTCGGCGGCATAAGAGCAGCGTGCAGTTGGTCAGGAGGGCTTCGCTAGTTACCTGCTCGTACCTGCAAGGTTAAAGTTCAGGTGGAATGGCGCAGGAAGCCCTCATGCATCCCCTTTTAGACCTTTTGGGGGAGACGGTGGACCTGGGGAGTTAGTGGACCCAGTGACCCAGTAAACTGAGGATGCGGCTCCAGAAGAGACAGTGGAGCTTCCCACAGGAACTTGGAAAACCTGGTGGTAGGGGACGTGGCCTGCTTGGACCCTCAGCTGTTACCCAGCATAGTAGTTCAAGGAAGCCGCCAGCGCGTTGCCGGACCCTCCGGGGAGGCAACACAGGGGCTTCCGGATGGCAATCTCCCAGTCAGGCCGTGACATCAGCCCATTCACCACCTGTGAAAGCAGAGTGGCCTCAGTCCAGGAAACTATCCCAAACCCTCTGCGCCATCCTCCAGCTCAGTTCTTACCTCGTGCATGAGACCATCACCGGACATGACCACCAGGGCATCCCAGTGGCTCAGTTCCTCCGCACACACCAGCTCCCTGGCATGGTTCTGCCGTTCTGGGGGGAGGATTTGATGCTCTCAGAGCTGGCTTTCTGCCAGAAAATGCTCCCTTCACCCCCTGGGGACAGTACTCACCGGTGAGCGTAAGTTTGAAGGATACTTCAGCCTCCTCCAGGAGGGGTTGCACAAATCTCTGGAAGAGCTGCAGAGCCTTGCCCCTGCCGCTCCGGGGGTTCAGCAGCACCAGCACTCTGCAGGGCCGCGGGAGCAATCCCCTAGGGCAGCCTGCTATTAAAAAAAAAAAAAAAAAAAAAAAAAAAAAAAAANAAAAAAAAAAAAAAAAAAAAAAAAAAAAAAAAAAAAAAAAAAAAAAAAAAAAAAAAAACAGGCAGGGCTGCAGAGAGGACTCAGGAATTTGAAGCACTGGCTGAGGATCCAGGTTTGGTTCCAGCACCTGGATGGTGGGTGATTCACAATGGCCCCAGACTTCAGTCCCAGGGGAATCCTACACTCTTTTCTGACCTTCAAAGGCACCAAGCACACATATGGGCGCACACACATACATATACACATGCTATCAAAACACTCATACACAAAAATTAAACCTTTAAACAAAAACAGCCTGGTGGTGGTGACGCACACTCGGTACTCGCAGTACTCGGGAGGCAGAGGCAGGTGAATCTCTGAGTTCAAGGCCAGCCTGATCCTCATCTATAGAGTGAGTTCCAGGATGGCCAGTGCTACATAGAGAAACCTGTCTTGAAAAACCAGAGAGAGAGAGAGAAACGAGGGAGGAAAGGAAGAAGGGAGGGAGGGGAAAAAAGAAGAAAGAAAGAGAGGGAGAAACAAAGAAGAGGGAGAGAGGGAAGGAAGGAAAGAGAAAGAGAGAGAGAGAAAGAGAAAGAAAGAAAGAAAGAAAGAAAGAAAGAAAGAAAGAAAGAAAGAAAGAAAAAGAAAGAAAGAAAGAAAGGAAGAAAGAAAGAAGGCAATGTCCCCAACTAGCCGCTAGAGGGCGGAAGAGCTGCAGTGACATGATCGGAGGAGCCCAATACTTGGGTAACAGCCCTGCTAGAGGAAGCGGCCTCCCACAGGTTGTCCCGGAGTGGGACTCCGCGAAACCTCTTTCTTTGGCTCAGGGCCAGACGACTTCTGACCTTGTGGGATAGAATGCTTCTCTCGAGCGACCCTAGGCTTTCTATGGTCCATCATTTATTTATTGGTCAAAGGGATCCATCCCTTTAGCTTTTCCCAGACAGGTACCCCACAAACCTGGTTCCATAGCCAGGTCCCGGGGCTCCCGCTGACAAGGGGCCACCAGCGCTGTCCCGGCGCTGCTAGGGGTGACGGCGACTCCTGTATTCAGCTCCTTATCGGTGTTACCCAGGAGGATGTCTGGCGACTGGCTGTGGGGCTCGCCCTCTCCACCTCCCTGGGCTGTGAGAGCGGCCCCGTCATTCCCCGAGGCGGCCAGATCTGAGGGACAGGAGGAGACAGTGTTGGTGGGGGTCGCTGCCTGGGCTCTATGCATGTGGGGCAGGGTGCCCAGCCAGAGCTCCTAGACCTCGCAGAGGGAGCTGCATGCTAAGGAATCACAGAGCTTCATGCGTCCAGAATCAAGCTTTCCAAACGGATCTCCCACCCCACGAACGTTCCGTTCCGGGGGACTCTGGATTCCGGCCCGACGAATGAGTCAGTGACCCGTGGCTCCCTTCGTCAGGCCAGCTCTTCACCCCTTGGGGTTGGTGGAGAGTCCCGTTGCAAAAATTCCCAGAACTGGCATTGCGAGGCGCTCACTCTGGCCCAGTCGCCGCGTCCCCCGCCTGAACTCCGAAGCCGCTGGGTCTCCGAGTCTCCAAAAGGGGTGCTCGCTGCGCTCGTGAGAACAGTGCCCAGGTCCCGCAGGATCCAGCCCGTGCTGGATGGACCCACGGCTGCCTTCTGCGCTGCCCCAGCACAAGTGTGCACTGAAGGCACAGACGTGTGGCGGTCTCCCTGGCGGGCCCACGAAGGCACCGCCAACTACGGGAGGGCAGGGGTGTGGAGGACAGCCCTACCCAGTCGGTCCCTCTAGCGGCCTGTGGCGGAAAGCAGCTCCTCTGGGCTCAACCTCGCGACTGAGGGACAACTGAAGCGCAGGGTTGGCACCGATTCCCAGGGATCGTTCCCCTCCGGTCTCAAACTTTTCTCTCAACTTGGCTGCGGCGCGGGGAGGGCGCTGAGTCTCTGCGCCAGCCTGGCCACGCCCCACGTGCCTTGGGCTCTCCTGGGTGGAACCAGCGCAGCGCGCCGCCCTGGTCCCCCACCCGCCCGGGATCATCACAGTGCCGCCCGCAACACGGTCGCTGCCACCCACGGCTCGGCCACGTGTAGATGTTGGGGGTGGGGGACTGGATCCCTCGGTTGTGCACCCCTGCCGAGGACAAGCTGGAGGAACAGCTCAGGAAACCAGCGAGGCGTGGAGTTCCGCGCACGGCTTTAAGTAGCGCGAAAGCGAGGGCGCAGCCCAGATCCCCGCGCCCAGCAACCGAGTGGGCCTCGGGTGCGCGTGGTTCCGCGCTCTCTCTGAGGACCCTGGGCTGCACCTCAACCGCTGCTCACAGTAGGGAGGCGGCGCCTCTTTGGCATCGCCTAGCCCCAGCCTGATCAGCAGAGAATTACACACCCAGATCCTTCCTGCTGTCCTAACTCTGAGCCAGGTCGGGTCACCCGCCACCCGCAAGCTTCTCTTGCTCCCCTGTTCCTCTGTGGTGGATTTACTTATAGCTTCCAGACGCAGCCGCTGGACCACTCAGCCGCCGAACCCGAAGCAGTTTGTCATGCCTTCCGGGAGAAAGCTGAACCGGTTTGGGGACTCTAGCCGGAGCACGAAGTCCGGAGGAGGGAGCCTCCTCAGCAACCTCCAAAGCTGGAGCCTTTCCCCCAGGGAATACTGTCGAGGCCTGGGCAGCTGCCTGCAGCGGATGATCCGGATCCACGATCCTCACCAACTGGAGAAACCCAACAGCGTGGACAGGGGCACTGGGGGGCTCTCATCGGGATTGGAGGGGCAAGCATGGGGGCGTGGTCCCATCGCTCCCCACCCCCTGGGACAAGTTCCTGGTGAAGACGCACGGGACCGGGAGTATGCGCTTCGGTGGAGATAAACAGGACGCACGGGTCGTTGTGTAAGTGATATATTTCACGGCAAATGACCTAAGGGGGTCCATAGCTAACCCGACTTAAATTTCTGGAAGATTATTCGCGGAGACTGGGACAATGAAGCTCCCAAGTCCGACTCGGTGACCTACCCAGGCAGGACCAAAACAGACAGCAGACCCTCGGAGGAAGGAAGTTGCAATGGTCCGGCTCCAGATGCGGAGGGCTCGCACGCCCACACCGGCCCCCGCGCGACCCCACACACCTCTCTCTTTGCATCGCCTTCTTAAAGTCCAGAAGGTGCGAGTTCCGGAGGAGCAGGGGAGCAGATAACAAGGCGTTGCAGTGAACTGGGTCACGCCTTGAAGGTGGCCTCTCTCCCAGCGGACTCCTGAGTTCCCAACCGAGTTTCTCACTATTTTAGGGGTCCCCGGCTGGCCAGGGGACGCAGGCTGAACCTGCGGTTCCGCACGCGTCTCTGCAATATGTACCTTGGCTCTGCACCGCCCCGGGACAGCCTGACCCGAGCCTTCCGAGAAGGTGACTCAGCGACACACTCGCGGGTGGAGAAACTCCCGGAAACAAAAAACTAGAGGAGTTGGAGGAAGCACGGGCGTCATCATCCACCCCCAGTGCAGCCGCGCGTGGTCACGGAGATCTGGTCCTGCACCCACCCCCATCTCCGGCTTCCCACCTCACACCCCAGGAATCCAGCGCGGACAGGGGATGGCGGCTCTGCAGCCGCAGTGCCGCGGTCACGCGCTGCGAGGACGCGAGCGAGCCGTGGTGGGAGGAGGGGGCTCAGTCAGATCTTACTGCCGCTCGCTCCTCTTTCTGTCCTGTCCCACCCCTTTCCAGAGATGTGGGGTCCAGGTTGGCTTTGGCATCTAGCAAACTCAGGAAGCTATTCTCCCCGAGATTTCGAGCTTGGAGGGGGCTGGTTGCCCAGGCGCCTACTCCCCCCCCCCCCACATTTTTGGGGAAAGGGCTGTCTACCAAGCCTGAAAAGCTAGTTGTTAGCAACTGAAGAGGGGAAACTGAGGCATGGGAAAGGGAAAACCGGGCTGCGTGTAAATCCATGCTCTAAATGCTGACCTGGAGCAGGGGTCGTGCTTTTCCTTGGGGCGTGGGGCTGGATCCTCTCAGACTGCAGGCCAGCTGGGGCGAGGTTGACGGAAGACTTTGAATTGGTGAGAGAAGCAGACCCAGCCTGCAAGGCTCTTTATCCCTGGGCCTCAGGGCCAGTTCCCTTCCTGACCCTGAAGATCCGGTGGGAGGGGGGGTTCCAGTCTGGCCCCAGTTCCAGTCGGCACAATGGCTCCTCTGTACTCCCAGCTGCCTCATCCCCTGGCCTCCTCACCTCTTTGGCCTTTGCCTCTCTTATCCTCCTTACCCTCCCCCATCCTGGGCAGCCTTTCTAGACACCATCCCTTTCTAAAGAACTTTATCCTAACTCCAGAAACCGTGGAACTGCATCTCTAGCCCCGGATCCAGGACTAGACATGAACAAGATGTTGGTTTGTGAGCTGGATGATGGTGGCGCACGCCTTTAATCCAGCACTCGGGAGCAGAGGCAGGCGGATCTCTGTGAGTTCGAAGCCAGCCTGGTCTACGAGAGCTAGTTCCAGGACAGGCTCCAAAGCCACAGAGAAACTCGTCTCAAAAAGCAAAACAACAACAATAAAAAGATGTTGGTTTGTGTTTGTGAAACTTGAAGGAACTGAAACCCTGAGAGATTAAGGATCTCAATGGAACTGTCAAACCAATTCCCAACACAGCTGAGAAGAAAGGTGAGCCCTTCCCCCAGTCTGTGAGGCCATGTCCCTCCAGAGGGGATCTGGGGATCTGTTAGCCTGGCGGATTTTCAACCTCAACAGCCTCTCCAGGTACCCAGCAGCCCGAGGGTCTCCAGGAGAAGGAAGGCAGCACTTACCCCCAAGTGCTCCCCTCCCAATGTGCGCGCGCACGCACACACACACACACACACACACACACACACACACACACGTTAACCAGCCTGTGTCCAGCAAGACCCACCTAGCCTTAGCCTCAGACCAGTCAGGAGTCCTCTGTTTTTGGCCACACCTGTCTCACAGACAAAGGCTTTGTTTTCCTCCCTGCATGGCTTTCCCAGAATGGAAATATCTAATACGTTTCCCCCAACTGCCTCCCCTACCTCAGGCCAGAGAAGAGACAAGCAAGCAGTCACGAGACCTGGCCTCTGCACCCCAGGAACTCAAGGCTACCAGGTGACCAAACATGTAAATGTTTTTTGTTATTTACATGTTTATGTGTGTGTGTGTGTGTGCGCGCACACGTGCGCACATGCACGCGTGCACTGGCATGCCATAATATGAGTATGAGTGTAAACGTCAACGGACTTTCTTGTTCTCTACATTGTGAGAATCCCCGGTGCTTGAACTTGGGGAGTCAGGCTTGGTGGCAGGGACCTTTACCTGCAGAGTCATCACTGGCCCTGGTTGTTTTCCTTAGGTCGGGATGCCTGGCGCCTCACCCACCATGCCTGAAGCTACCTTCTGTGGGTGATTTTTATTTTATTTTTACGGCATTCGACAGGGCTTTGTATCCCAGGCAGTCCCTGAACTTGCTACGTAAATGAGGATGGCAGCTTTCCTGACCTTCCTGCCTCCACCTTCCTACTGTTCGGAGCGCAGGTTTATCCTACCACATCAAGCCCATGTAATGCTGCCAATCAAACCCAGGGCTTTGTGCGTACACGAGGCCAGCAAGAGACCAACTGAGTCACTCTCCTTGTCCTTGACAGTGGCTTTGTTTCGTAATTTTAAAAAGCATCTGCAGGTCCACTTAGTTTTGTGCGTGGGTGTTTTGCCTGCATCTCTGCGTGTACACCACACATGTACATGTGTGTCTGTGCCTGTGGAGGTCAGGAGAGGCATTGGATCTCCTGGAACCGAAGTTATGTATGGTAATGAGTCTCCTTACGGGTACTGTGAACTAGCCCCGGGTCCAGCCTCAAACTCGAGGCAATCCTCCTGTCTCAGCCTCCTGAGTGCTGGGATCACAGGCTCAGCTTCCCTGGTGAGTTCAGCTCCTCAAGTGCAGGCCTTTTGGGCCTCAGATTCTTTCTGTTTTTACTGTCACTGCCTGGGAAGTTGCAAGAGAAAGGAACCGTTCACCTCTGAAAACGGTAAGCTGTTCCCAGACAGTCGGATGTGTGGCTTTCCGTTCTGATTGCTCCCAGAACTGCTCCATGATGGCCGTGCCAGGCATTGCTTGGGAGTGCCGCGGGCCACATAGGGAGGTGTGGAGGCCCAGAGAGGCTGTGCAGGATGCCTGGCTGTGTGTTGGAGTGTAGACTTCACCTGGGGTTCCTCTTCTGTGCGATGCTCTACCCCGGCTCTACCCTGGCTCTACCCTGGCTCTACCCCGGGTCTACCCCACTCTACCCTGGCTCTAACCTGGCTCTACCCCGGGTCTACCCCACTCTACCCCAGCTCTACCCTGGCTCTAACCCGCTCTAACCCCGGCTCTACCCCAGCTCTACCCCGGCTCTACCCCGGCTTTACCCCAGCTCTACCCTACCCCAGCCCGGCTCTACCCTGGCTCTACCCCACTCTACCCCACTCTACCCCGGCTCTACCCCACTCTACCCCGGCTCTACCCTGCTCTACCCTGGCTCTACCTCTCTGATGGTTTGAATAGGAATGGCCCCCAGAGGCTCCTCTATTTGAGTGCTTAGGGAGTGGCATTAGGAACTGTGGCCTTTGGGGTTTCAAAAGCCCCATCCAGTGCCAGTACTCTCTCTTAGAGCTCTCAGCTCCTTCTCCAGCACCAGATCTGCCTGTTGTTCTCTCTCTCTCTCTCTCTCTCTCTCTCTCTCTCTCTCTCTCTGTTTTGTTTTTTTTTTTTTGAGACAGGGTTTCTCTGTAGCTTTGGAGCCTGTCCTGGCACTAACTCTTGTAGTCCAGGCTGGCCTCGAACTCACAGAAATCCACCTGCCTCTGCCTCCCCCCTGCCTCTGCTTCCCGAGTACTGGGAATTAAAGGTGTGCACCACCACCACCGCCCGGCTTGTTATGGTGTCTCTTTACAGCAATAGAACATGGACTAAGGGGCTGGAGAGATGACTCAGCGGTTAAGAGTACTGATTGCTCTTCCAAAGGTCCTGAGTTCAATTCCCAGCAACCACATGGTGGCTCACAACCACCTATAGTGGAATCTAATGCCCTCTTCTGGCATGAAGGAGTACATGCAGACAGAAAGCTCATTCTTTTCTTTTTCTTTTTAGTTTTCGAGACAGGGTTTCTCTGTGGTTTTGGAGCCTGTCCTGGCACTAGCTCTTGTAGTCCAGGCTGGCCTTGAACTCACAGAAATCCACCTGCCTCTGCCTCCCCCCGCCTCTGCCTCCCGAGTACTGGGATTTAAAGGCATACGCCACCACTGCCACCCAGTTTAAGCTCATACATTTCAAAACAAAACAAAACAACACCAATTAAGACAACCTCTTAGGAACTCTCCTTGGCCTCCTGGGCCACCTTGCTGCAGCTGGGACCCAGGCCCCCTGGGCCTTTGGACTCAGTTTCCCATATACCCTTCCCCCTCAGCCTTGTTGACTCTGGCTAAAACACTCTGGAATCTGAACACCCACAGGTGTGCCAGTTGGCTGATCCCAGACACCTGCCTAAACATCCCGGTGGCTCAGAAAAGCATCTCCCTGTGTCAGCAGGCCTGGTGTCTCCTGAGGTTTGGGGGGGAGGGTAAATTGGAGGATGCTCCTGATTTCTGCCTGTAGTCCTCGGGGTTCCTTGACCTGTTTGTGGTCACCCTGGTCTCTTCCTCTTCATCTAGCTTCACCTCTGACTTCTTAGATTTGTTTATATATCCATACAGACAGACAATGTTTTCAAGGTTAGGCAAGCTCACCTGTACACGCACGCACACGCACGTGTGAAAGGCAAAGATTCTAGGCCATCTCTGTTTGTTTTTGAGACTGTGTCTTACTGTAGATCAGGCTGGCCTTGAGCTTGGAGATCCTTCTTCCCCTGTGCTGGAGTTAAAGACACACACTGCCACCATAACCAGTTCTTCCTCTTTTTTTTTTTTTTTTTTTTGGTTTGGCTTTTGGTCTTTCAAGGCAAGGTTTCTCTGTGTAACAGCCCTTAGCTGTCCTAGAACTAGCTCTGTAGACCAGGCTGGCCTCAAACTCACAGAGATCTGCCTGCCTTTGCCTCCGAGTGCCAGGATTAAAGGTGTGCGCCACCACCTTCTCACAGCTGGACTTATTTTTGAGACAGTTTATCTCTTTGAAACTAGAGCTAGTTTCAGCTAAACTGGTCGGCCAGCATGCCTTTGGAATCTACCTTTCAACCCCGATCCCAGCTCCAGAGATGTCTCGGGCGTGTTCCCGCATACCCGAGTTTTACATGTATGCTGGAAATCTGAACTCAGGAACTCAGTTTGTACAGCTAGCACTTAACCCACTAAGCTCCAACCCCTGAAAATATTTTCTATAATAAAATGCCTCTATGTGGCACTAGAGATTAAATCCTGGCCCTTGGGAATACTCTGCCTGAGCTACACTCCCAGCCCAAGATGTATGGGTTAGACAAAGATGCAGCCTTCATTACCTGGTCAAGAAACACTCCTCAAGCTTGAAGGAGTGGGCGGGGAACCTCATAAGCTCTTAGGACCATTATGAATCAAGGTTCTATGCCTTCAGTAGAAAGACATAACAACACTGGGCATCCTGAAAAGGGGAACTGATATGAATAGTGCCTGGGAGTTCAGGAAAAAAGGGGGGTGCCTGGAAGCCAAGCCTACCGCCTTCTTCCCAAGCATGGCCCAGGTGCGATTATTGCATGTATCTGCAGGCAGCCAGGCTCCTGCACTATTTTGGCTACCTTGACCTTCAGATCCTGGCTTCTCCCTTGGCTTATGACAGCTCCAGCTTCCTGAGCAGATGGATTGTTCCCCAATCCCTGGAGGAGCAAAGCCTAGCTTTGCATTGGATGCTGCATGACATGTCTTCACAGCAACTCAGGCTTAACACAAATTTATTCTAACTGTTCTGGACCTGTGGTCTGTGGAACCTCGCCTTTTCTTCAGGCTGCATTCCTTGGTACAAGGACCCTTCATAACCAAAGCCAGTCATTGATACATCCTCAGAATGTATTTTCTTTCTTTTTATATTTATTTATTTTGCTTTATCGATACAAGGTTTCTCTGCAGCTTTAGGGCCTGTCCTGGAACTCGCTCTGTAGCCCAGACCAACCTCGAATTCAGAGCGATCTGCCTGCCTCTGCCTCTGAGTGCTGGGATTAAAGATGTGCACCACCACTGCCTGGCTTCAGATTTTATTTCAAAATTCCTTCCTTCCTTCCTTCTCCCTGTCTCTTGCAAGGTCCCTGGGATCATTGACCCCTGCCAAGTGCCCCCAGATAAATTTCTGTCTCCAGACTCTTTCTCACGTACCCTGAACTGGTCTCAAGGATAGCCTTGAATTTTTGTTCCTTGTGCATCTACTTCTCAAGTATTGGGATATAGGCCTGCGAGATCACACCCAGTTTACATGGTACATGCGCCAGAACCCCAATCTTCCTTTATGCTTCGTAAGACTCATCCAACTGAAGCCTAGCCCCACCCTCTCTCCACATCCATATTCTTTTCGGTGTTTGTTTTATTTATTTAATTTGAGACAGGGTCTCACTATGTATCTCTGTCTTTTCTAGGTCTTGCTATGTAGATCTTGCTTCCTCTTCCCAAGTGCTGGGATTAAAGGTGTGTGCCCCTACTCCCAGGCCACCTCCAGATTCCTAGTCACATCTGTAAAGTCCCTTCTGCATGGAACGTATCATGTTCAACTGTGGGCTCCTGGGACTGTGGTGGGGACATTTTTAGGGGCCAGGGTTTTGCTAACCACAGCTAGAAATGAAAATAATGTAGTAACCCTGTCCTGACTTGGCTCCAGAACCTTCTTTCCCAACTTCTCCCTCCTCTGGTTTTACCCAAACAAACACAAACCAAGGTCTTGAGTAGGGCTAGAACCAATCTTGCTGGGACTGAGATCCAGTCCAGAGAAAAATTGGTTTCTATTTCTGAAAATTACCCAAGAGGGAGGAGCTGGCGTCTTTGCTAAAATAGTACTGACAGGCTCGCAGAACCCCAACTTTTCACCTGAGGAAGGGGCTGGAAACAGCCCAGCCATTCCATTCTCAGCCTGGCACAATTCCCCACTCTGCTTTGCAGGCTTACCCATGAGCACTGCCTGCACCTCCCTCCCACCCCGCCCCTAGGCACCAAAGAAACTCTGCGGCTTTGCCGCCACCTCTCCTGTGACTTGGAAGCCCAGCTGCTCTGTTCTTCTGTGACAAAAGTGGACCAGGCTGACCAGACTGCCAGCCACAGACTCTGAGAAGAGCCACTCAGTGGCAGCCTTCCTTGGACTCCCTCTGACATCACCTTCCATTGGGGCTCGAAGTGGGCTGCCGCCTGGCCTTTGCCCAGCCCCACATCCTGGATACAAGCAGGATGGATGTTTCCTGGATGTTGGCACAGGAATCCTAGTCTGCCGACCTTACCTCCTGAGGAAAGAGAAGCTATGGCATGGCAGGCCACCCGACTCAGGCAGATCCTAGAAGTGGGAGGCTGGAAGCAGAACTGGTTCCCCTGCAGTCAGGGTAGGAAAGCAGGGCTGCTTCCACAACCCCGCAACCCATAGAGCTCAGAGGCTGAGGGGATGGGTGTGTGCACGGTTTTCCCCGTGCTTTTTGTTTTGAAATGTTTTCTACTTCCACATTTCTCAAAATGTGTCCTTGGGTGTTTCCCAAAGCAAACAGACAGACAGGGGGTTGGCCCTGATCCCCGGGAGACAGTGACTTTATACTAATGTCTGGGGTTGCGTCCACCTACCTGAGGGTGGACAGACACACACAGGATACTCTGGGGTGCTGCCCTAGGGGTGTACCCCTCTTGGCTTCCCCTGGGTAGCCAAATCATTGAGGACTAGGGCCGAAAGAGGGGGAGGGAGGCAGATCCCCTGATTCGCCAAGCTGGAGAAGACAGGAAGCCAGGAGCGAGGCTTGCCTACTCCTCACACTCGTTATCCCCAAAAATAGAACAGCGCCCTTCCCTGGAGGCTCAGTTCCTGAAGGTCAAAGCCTCAAATTCTTTGCAGACACAAGCCTAGTAATTTAGGTAAAGACTGTGCAGGGTGAGCCGGACAACAGGGCAATTCGGCGCACCCCACGCAGGCTGGCGGAGGCGGCTTCATGCACAGGAGCACAGCATGACCCTGCACGGCTGCAAGCGACAGGAGGGCCAGTCTCCAAAGATGGAGTTCCTTGTTCCCTTCGCTCGTCACCCTGAAGTCCTGGCCGCAGGGACGTGACTGGCATCTGAGCATGAGTTGAGATGTCACTGCTCCTTCAAGGCACTGTCTGTCAGATGATCCCAGCGGCTTCCTCTGGCCCGGTTTCAGAGCTGAGTGTGGTCAGCAAGAGATCACCCGCCTAGGTGCTGAGTTCAGCGTTCTCTTCCTGCTTTCTTCTTCTTCCTTCCTTCCTTTCTCTTTCCTTTGTTTCTCTCCCTATAAAAACTTTATTACTTTTTACTTTGATTTTTTTTTAGATAAGGTCCCATGTAGCCCAGGATGACCTTGAATTCCTGAACCTTCTTTCTTTAGCTCCTTCACTAGGCTCACAAGCAGCTTCCCTGCCGTGGCTGGTCCTGGTCCTTGTTTTACTGTGTCTGTGGTAGGCATGGCTTGTGGACAGGTAGATGTGCTCAGAGAGGCAGTGTGTGGAGGTCAGGGGTTAACACTTTGTTTTTTGAGACAGGGTCCCCCACTGAACCTCGAGTTCACTGTTTTGGCTAAACAGGTGGGCCGGTGAGCCCTCGGAATTGGCCTGCCTCCATTCTCCCAGCACTGGGGTCACAGGCCACCGCACCCCAGCTTTTTTATGGAATATAAACTCAGGTGCTCGTGTGTGCAAATCACTTTATCCCCTGAGTCATCTCTGTAACCCCTTTGTTTTGAGGCTGGGTATAATGTAGCCCAGGCTGGCCTCAGACTCACTGTAGCCAAGGATAACTTAGAGTCTCTTACCTTCCTACTGTCACCTCCCAGATTCTAGGGTCAGGCATGTACCACCACAACCAACTGGAATTTTTATTTTTATTTTATTTTATTTTGCATTGAGAAAGGGTCCCACTAAGTAGCCTTGTCTGGCCTGTAACTCACTATGTAGACCACACTGGCTTCAAACTCTTAAAAGTCTGCCTGCCTCTGTCTCCAGAGTGTTGAGGTTAAAAACATGTGACACCATGCCTGGCTCGGATTTTGATCTTTACTGTCTCTTGTTTCAAGGCTTGTAGATTGATTGGTTAGTAATGTGTCTTTAAAATTAAAAAAAAAGAGATTTTTTTTTTTGCATGCTGGGATTGATTTTAGAGTTTGGTGGGTGCTAGGCAAGCACTCGACCACTGAGCTAAAAATATGTATATTTTAAATATACAAAAAAAAGGTCGAGAGTGCTCTAAAAAGCCGAGGAGCTTAGAGACAGTGTCGTCTGCCAGCCAACACGATCTAGTATTACCAGCGAGATGGGCCTCTGAACAAGCCTGGGAGGGCGATTGGGAGAACCTTAAAGTGGGAAGACCTGCCCACCGTGGGTGGCACCATTCCCCGGCGCAGTCCTGGAGCTGAGGGGCAGACGTTCACCCGTGGCTCGCCGCTCCTTCCCTGTTGCCAGCTCCTGCTACTGCCAGTTCCGGACGAAGGACTGTAGCCTTGAACTGGGAGCTCTGGGCTCTTTCCTCCTTCCGTCGCTTTTGGCACAGGATTTCATCCCAGCGACGGGAGCGGAGCGCGAGACTGGAAGTGCTTGCCTTCCATTTGTCTCCTTAAACTCCTCAGCAAGGTTCTTCAAACTGCACAGCGAGACTGGCCTCTCCTGTTCATGCCGCTCTGGCAGACGCAGCAGAGCCCCCCAGGGGAAAGGGTGCTTCTGGATACAGAGCCCCCTACCGAGATGTCGGCATTCTGGAGGGATGCCTTCCCACCCCACGCCTCCCCGGCTTCACAGGCTGAGAGTCCCCGAGGGGCAGATAACCAACCTGGTACAGAGTTCAAAGGACCAATCAGTCTTCCTGACTTAGCGTGGCTAGAAAAATGTCCCCGCATCAGAGCTGGGCATTTGCAAATAAGCACAAAGCTTTTTAGGTCGAGTTGCTATTGCTCTGGGATCCCAGACCAAGAACTAGGCTCTAAATCGGGCATGGTGCCGCATCCTTCAATCGCAGGACTAGGGAGACAGAGGCAGACATATCCAGGGCTATCCAGGGCTGCACAGGGAAACCCTGTCTCGAAACACACACACACACACACACACACACACACACACACACACACACACACACACACACGGCGGTGGGGGGGGGGGAGCGTTAGGCTCTAGAGCGAGAAGAAAACACATCTTAACTGCCAAGGATGGTGAGCACAGGGTCAGCTCAGCCTCCTTTGGGCTCTTGTAAGGAGTCAGCATTATTCTTACGGGAGGACATGCTGAGCCCTCGCAAGTAAATCTGCCATCTGTCCCCCTTTGAAGCTCGCAGAGGCACGGGACTTGGGAAAGAAGGAGCAGTAGCGACAGTGTGCCCCTGCCCCCCCAGACTATGAAGAGTAGGCGTCTAAGTTCCTGTCCACATCGGGTCAGAGGAAACTGCTCCACTGAGGTAAGAGCCCACGCAGTGCAAGCATGAGGGTCTGAGTTTGAATCCTGGTCCCCACATAGAGATGTCAATAAAGCTGCGCGAGCCTGTAACCCCAGTGTTGGGGTGTAGACAAGGGCAGGGCTGCAGTGGCCAGCACAGCCCAGCAAGACTGAGTGTTCTAGGTTCAGCTAGAGACCCTGTTCCAACGGGATGAGGTGGAGAGCAACAGACCAGGAGCCCGATGTCCTCCTTGGCCCCTGTGGATCTTCACATCTGTGTACATACATGCCAGCAATAAAGGAAACCGTGAGCGTGAGGGCTACCAACCACTCGAGGAAAATATCTTTTTCCCTGTTTCATTTTGCCCCCCCCCCCAACAACCCCAGCAGCCTACCATTATGCTAAATCTCCAACCCCTCGCCTTGTTTTTAAGACAGAATCATGCCCAGACTGGTCTGGAATCTTCCCTCAGCCTCCTGAGAGCCAGGACTACAAACATTCATGTCCAGGGTTTTTTTGTTTTTTGTTTTTTGTTTTTTTTTTTTCGAGACAGGGTTTCTCTGTGGCTTTGGAGCCTGTCCTGGAACTAGCTCTGTAGACCAGGCTGGTCTTGAACTCACAGAGATCCGCCTGCCTCTGCCTCCCAAGTGCTGGGATTAAAGGCTTGCGCCACCATCATCTGGCTCATGTCCAGGTTTTAAAATGAGGGAATCTGTCTTCTGTGAGTTGAAGGCTATATAGAACAAGTTCCAACACCAGCCAGGGCTCCACAATGAGACCTTGTCTCAAAAGAAAAAAAAAATCAGTACATACATACATGCGTGTATACATGATCAGAGGTGCCGTTTAGGTCAGTCAGAGGCTGGAGAATGACTGACTGGTGACAGCTACCTAGCATGCCAAACTGATGGATGGTAAACCCCAAAACCGTGCTCAGCTGCCGACTCCAGAGATTTGACCCGACTGGGGCAGTGAGGGAAGAAATGACAAACGCATTGGCATGGGAAAGCTGTGGAAAGGGCTCGGTGTTTGGGAACACACGGTGCAGCTCTGGTTGGGGCGGGAACACACAGTCCGCTGGCTTCTCCAGCTGCTTTCTGTCTTCCTAATTACAGGAGGAGGCCCGCGGCTCTTCCTGCCGCTCTCAGCAGAGCCTCATCCCTCCCCTGTCAGCAGAGGGAGGTGGCAACCAGCCCAGATGCAGGCACTGTTTGGAGGGACTTTCTTGGTCCAGAAAGTGGTGTCATGTAGCCCAGACTGACCTTAGACTCCCTATGTAGCGGAAGATAGCCTTGAACTTCTGGCCCTGCTGTGTCCGTGCCCCAAGTGCTGGGCTTACACGAGTGCTTGGTTTGCGCACTAGTGGAGATGGAACCCAGGGTTCCGTGCATGCTGGGTAAGCACACTGGCGATGAGCAGCATCCTCACTCCCCAGTCATAAACTTTATGGATTTGTTCTACTGGTTTATGTTTGGTTTTATGAGACGAAAGTTCACACTACAGCCCAGGCTGGCTCATGCTGATGCAATTCTCCTGACCCAATCTCTCAATCTGGGATTGAGGGCGTGAGGTGCCACATCTGGCTTTTTGTTTTGTTTTGTTTTATTTTATTTAATATATTAACAGGGTTGGAGAAATGGCTCAGCAGTCAAGAGCACTGGCTGCTCTTCTTCCAGAGGTCCAGGATTTGATTTCCATTGTCCACTCGGCAGACTACAACCATATGTAAATCCAGTTCTAGGTAACCCAGCTCTGGGGTCACCCAACACCCTCTTATGGCCTCTGTGGGCACAAACCCCCCCCCAACACACACACAATTAAAAAAAATAAAGCCGGCAGTGGTAGTGCACGCCTTTAATCCCAGCACTCAGAGAGGCAGAGGCAGGTGGATCCTTGTGAGTTCAAGGCCAGCCTGGTCTACAGAGAGAGTTCCAGGACAGCCAGGGCTACAGAGAGAAACCCTATCTTGAAATAAATGAGAAAAAAATAAATCTTTTAAAAATATGGAAACTTGGGCTGGAGAGATGGCTCAGTGGTTAAGAGCATTGCCTGCTCTTCCAAAGGTCCTGAGTTCAATTCCCAGCAACCACATGGTGGCTCACAACCATCTGTAATGAGGTCTGGTGCCCTCTTCTGGCCTGAACGCATACATGTAGACAGACTATTGTATACATAGTAAATAAATAAATATTTAAAAAAAAAATATGGACACTATAGAACCCAGCCTTGGACTGGGCTGCAACTCAGTGGTGGAGCACATGCCTGGAATGCCTAGTGCTGGCTTCTACCTCCTTTATTTTGTTCTTTTATTCCTCCTAATAATAATGGCTGGAGGGAAAGGGAAGGTGTGGGGGAGGGGCTTCTTCACTTGAGGACCCTCACCCAAAGGCTCAGTCATTCCAGTGCTAGGAAAACCACAAGGGTATTTGGCCTGTACCATGCCTACAGGGAAGCTGTTCCCTGGAGAGGAGGTGGCAGGCTGCGTCCACGCAGATGGCAGCTGAGGTCATTGCACCTGACGTCTGAAGTAGGCAGCACATTGAAGCCACCTGCGCTGGGCTCTGCCTTCTGAAATTGTGACTTACCTGCCCCAAATTGTTTTCAGAGGTCACCAGTGACCAGAGAAAAACAAACAAACGACAAAAAACAGAGATGTCCTAAATTTAATGAAGAACACCATGCAGCCGTGCCTTCCCCTAGTGTGCCGTGATTTCAAACTGCCGCAAGCCTCTGGCGTCAATGCTCCCGGCACAGGGTCCACAGCTCTGTGTCCTCAGGGTCTCTCCTGCCCCAAAACATTCTTCATTTGGCCTAACCTGCTCTTCAGGCCAGCGCAGGCGCGTGGAGACAACGTCGGCTTCCTTCTCCCCAGTCCGTATAAAAGTTTCCTTCGTTCTCAGTCCAGCAGGCCGTGTCCCGACTTCCAGCAAGCCCCGATGCTGTGGGTTGGAAAGACTTGTCTGAAGCTTGATGCTTTTTCTGGCTAGCATTTTTAATTAGCTTATATTAATTATACACAATAATGGATTTCATTTTAATATTTTCATGCAGGTATGTGAAGTATTTGGGACAGAGTCACCCCCATTACTCTTTCTTGTCCCGTTTCCCATGGTCCCCTTCCTCATCTCAACTGGTTCCCTTAATTCTCCTTCTGTCCAACCCCCCACTGTGCAGTGTGTGGTGTGTGTGTGTGGTGTGTATGTATGTGTGATGTGTGTGTGGTGTGGTGTTTGTGTGTTGTGTGGTGTATGTGTGGTGGTATGTGGTGGTGTGTGGTGTGTGTATAGGGTATGTGTCTGTGTGGTGTGTGTGTATGGTATGTGTGTGTATGGTGTGTGTGTATAGTATGTGTGTTTGTGGTGTGTGTATAGGGTGTGTCTATGTGATATGTGTGTATGGTATGTGTGTGTGGTGTGTGTGTGTGGTGTGTGTATAGGGTATGTGTCTGTGTGGTGTGTGTGTGGTGTGTGTGGTGTGTTGTGTGGTGTTTGTGTGGTGGTGTGTGGTGTATGTGTGTGTGGTGTGTGTGGTGTGTTGTGTGGTGGGTGTGTGTATAGGGTATGTGTCTGTGGTGTGTGTGTGCGGTGTGTGTGTATGGTGTGTGTGGTGTGTATGGTGTGTGTGTGTATAGGGTATGTGTCTGTGTGGTGTGTGTGTGGTGTGTTTGTGTGTATATAGGGTGTGTGTGGTGTGTGTGTGTGTGTGTTTGGGTGCATTCCATAGAGAGTTTCTTGCAAAGGTCAGAGGGCGTTTCCAGGGAGTCAGTTCTGTCCAACCACGTGAGTCCTGAGGATTGAACTGGTTTCCAGTGAGGCAGCAAGCACCTTCACCCACTAAGCCGTATTACTGAACCCTGGCTAACTTTAAAACAAAACCAAACTGTGTGTTCATTTTTTAAATTTACTTTTTACTTTATTTTATGTATATGGGTTTTTTTTTTCCCCAAGACAGGGTTTCTCTGTAGCTCTGGAGCCTGTCCTGGAGCTAGCTCTTGTAGACCAGCTGTCCTCGAACTTACAGAGACCCGCCTGCCTCTGCCTCCCGAGTGCTGGGATTAAAGGTGTGCGCTGCCACCACAACCGGCTATATGGGTGTTTTCTCCGAGTGTATTTTTGCACCACATTCATGCCTAGTGCTCAAGGAGACCAGAGAGGGAATCGAATCCCCTGGAACTGGAGTTACAGATGGCTGTGAGCCAACATGTGGGTGCTGGGAATTGAACCTGAGTCCTCTGGAAAAGCAGCCATTGCTCTTAACCACTGAGCCATCTCTCTAGCCCTGGCTAGCATTTTGTCTTATTTGTTTTATTTTAATTTTTTTTTTGAGAGAGAGAGAGTTTCTTTGCGTAGCTGTGGCTGTCCTGAAACTCGCTCTTTAGACCAGGCTAGCCTCAAACTCAGAGATCCCCCTGCCTCTGCAAATGCTAGGATTAAAGGCATCTGCCACCTCCACTGGGCTCTGGCTAGCATTTTCAACAGCCCAATAAGCCATTTTTATTTCAGTGGCCCTTCGGTTGCAAGAGTATTGTTTTAACATTAGATTCTACCATGAAGACAGAACACCAGTGTGCCACCAAAGGACAAACTGAAGTCGATTGTGGAGCAAAGCAGGGACACCAGACCAGGACGCAGCTGCTTCTCTCAGAACCCTCCGATGATGCAGAACGCGGCAGTGGGTTCCCCATCCCTCCAAAGTGATGTAACCTGCATTGTTAGCTGTAACCAGCCCCGGAAACAAACCAGGCATAGTTCAGGGATGACACACGCTATTGCAATCTCTCCCACTTCCTCCCAGACACCAGCATGAAACACAGGCATGGTGACAAAGCTGCCACCCACACCACTACACGAAGGGGGCTGCCCTGCCCCACTCTAAGAAAGTGGGGGTGGGGCTGCCACCCAACTCCAAGTAAAGGGGCAGAGTGGTCCTGGTTCTGTAGTTCTTAACATCATCAGCCCGAGAGCTCTCATCAATTAACAAAGCTAAATTATCCCATTTCCCTGCTGAACAGTGCTATGATTTGGAACTGGCTTTTTCTTAATGTCTAATTGGTATTTAATTACTAGGGGATCCTGCTTGCCCTCGTGTGGGGAACGAAATCGTACGTTCCTACCATGAGGCCCTTACTCTGCTGGCTGGTGAACTGTCAACCGAGAATTGTCCTGATTTTTTTTTTTTTTTGTGTTGGTTGGTTAGTTTGGTTTTTCATGTCAGCACACTGTGTTTGTGACATGGTCAGATTTCTTTGTGTGGCCATATGTGGGTGCAGGTGTGTGGGTGCGTGGCATGCATAGATAGGTTCTCCGGTGCCCTACAGATTTTTGGGACAGACTCATTAGCCTGGAATTTATCTCTCTCTCTCTTTTGTTTTTTTGAAACAGGGTTTCGCTGTAGTTTTAGAGCCTGTCCTGGAACTCTTGTAGACCAGGCTGGCCTCGAACTCACAGAGATCCGCCTGCCTCTGCCTCCCGAGTGCTGGGATTAAAGGTGTGCGCCACCACCGCCTGGCTAGCCTGGAATTTTTTTAAAAATATTTATTCATGGGCTGGAGAGATGGCTCAGTGGTTAAGAGCATTGCCTGCTCTTCCAAAGGTCCTGAGTTCAATTCCCAGCAACCACATGGTGGCTCACAACCATCTGGAATGAGGTCTGGTGCCCTCTTCTGGCCTGCAGACATACACACAGACAGAATATTGTATACATAATAAATAAATAAATAAACAAAAAAATATTTATTTATTATGTATACAATATTTTGTCTGAGTGTATGTCTGCAGGCCAGAAGAGGGCACCAGGTCTCATTCCAGATGGTTGTGAGCCACCATGTGGTTGCCGGGAATTGAACTCAGGACCTTTGGAAGAGCAGGCAATGCTCTTAACCTCTGAGCCATCTCTCCAGCCCCCTAGCCTGGAATTTTAAGTACCCAAGATAGCTGTGTGCTATCAAGGAGCTGCAAGTCCCCACCTCCCCTCTCACCCTCACCAGGAGGTATGGCAGGTGTGTGCCACTGCACACAGCCTTTGACTTGAGTTCTGGGTACTCAGTCAGGTCCTCGCTCTTGTGACACATACACTTTGCCAGGGTCTCACGTAGCCCAGCTGCCCTTGAACTCACTGTTTAGCTGAGGACTATCTTGAATTTTTTGTTCTGACCCTCCTGCCTCCAGATCCCGGGTTCTGGAGTCGCTGGCCCGCTAGGCAAGCACCCTAACCCCTGAGTGTGTCACCTCTGTCGGAGCTTGAAGAGCCTGGCTGTGTTTCCGCGGGGGCTGTGATAGCAGGGAGGAGTCACGGGAGGAGGAGGACAGGAAGGAGCAAGCAAAGGGAGGTGGGAAGTGGAGGGCTCTTACGTGAGCTGAAACATGAGTCAGTGCTGTGCTCACGTTAGAACTTGAACCTAAGCTGGGTGGCAGTGGCGCGGGCCTTTAATCCCAGCCTTGGGAGGCAGAGGCAGGCGGATCTCTGTGAGTTTGAGGCCAGCCTGGTCTAGTGAGACCCTGTCTCAAAAGTCACAACATAAAACACCTCGAACTTGTGCTGTGTAACCTGTACATGTTCCTTAAGTGTACTGGCCTAAGGCAACATTACTCTTCTCTCTCCATGGGCTGTGGGTGGACAGGGCACAGCCGAGTGCTCTTACTTGGGGGTGTCCTGTGGCTGCAATGTTCCTGGGCCTGAGCATCTGGTGTGGCTCCCTGACACATTCAGAGTAGATTCTGACTGCTAGCAGGGAGTTCAAGCAGGGTGGACCTTCCATGTGAAGCTACGGCTGGGTTCCCAGACAGAATGCCAAGGGACAAGTCAGAAGTCACGGGACATCTCCCACCCCGGCCTTGTGTCTCAGAAGATCACTTTCAGCTGCACTGTGTTTGTCAATCAAGGGGCTGAAGTCATCAGCCCAGATTCCAGGGATAGAAAATGGGTTCTTCTACCTGTGAGGAGCAGAGCGGGTGGGGAGGGGGGAGGGAAAGAAGGATTGATGGTGATGTCTTAGGAGATGTCCATTTTAGTGGGTAAGAACGGGGCCGACTGTACTTGTATGTTACAAACACATTCCTTCCAGTGCGTTCCAATGCGCATCTCACAGTGTGATGACCGGTGTCCAGACTTGGTCTTGGTGCTACAGCTGCGATCTATCTCACGGGACAATATTTATCTGTAACCCCGTCTCACCCCTGGAGGCGGCTGATTTTCCATTTAGCTGTTTTGTTTGAGACAGCTCACCATGCAACTGGTTCATTTTTCTGTCAACTTGATTCAAGCTAGGGTCATCTGGAAAGAGGGAACCTCAATTGAGAAAATCAGATTGGCCTGGGACTCTGTGGGAGGGTCTGGCCCACCGTGAATGGTGCCACCCCTGAGCAGGCGGTCCACGGTGGTATGAGAGAGGCAGCTGACCATGAGCCGGACAGCGAGCCACCAGGCAGCCTTCCTCTGTGGCTCCTGTCTGGATCCTGCTCTGCCATTCCCTCCGTGGTGGACTGTGTGGTGGAAGTGTAAGCCAAATAATCCCTCTCCTCCCATGTTGCATTTGGACATGAAACAAGAAACAAATCAGAACACCCTGCATGCACTTCCCTCTGTGTGTGTGTGTGTGTGTGTGTGTACAGAGAATCATATCGGTCACCTTCCTCAGTTTGCTATCCACCTTCGTTTTGCGGCAGAGTCTCTCACTGAATCTGGACCGTGCGGTTTGGACTGATGTGGGAACACTGGCTGAGCAAGTTCCCAGGATCCTCCCCTCTGCCTCGCCAGCACTGGGGTTATAGACACACAGGTCTGTGCTGGCATTCTCTGTCAAGGATCAAGTTCAGGCCCTCATGCTTACTTTCCTTGTAAAGCACTGTAGTGACCAGGAGTCTCCCCGGCCCCCTTCTCTCTCAATATTAATAAAGGCATTTTTGGAACTCTGGTTTGACTCTGTGGCTTAGCAACACACACAAACACATACATACTCACACACACACACTCACACACACACACACAGTATCTGGATGGATAGTGTCTTGGAGTACACATGGCGAAGGCTTTCTGTGCTTAGCCACACACACTCACACACTCACACACACACAGTATCTGGATGGATAGTGTCTTGGAGTATACACGGCAAAGGCTTCCTTTCTTTCCAGTAACTTCCACCGGATGCGGCTGCTCAAAACCCCCCTTTCCCAGCAGGCCTCCGGCTCCCTGGGCCTCAGTCTGAGTCTACACTGTAGGGTATAAGCCTGTTTCAAATTTCAGACTTGTCTCTTATGCCCCCATCTTTCCCCAGCATTGCTAGGCCCAAAGGGGAAGGGGGTGGGAAAGAGTCCGGCAGCTGCCCAACACTCCCACCCCCACCCTGTTTCGTGCTTTCCTTATATGGAGTGGAAGCAGGACGGAGAGAAATGGAAAACACATGTTTGGTCGATGGTGGCGACATTGCTGCTCCCTCTGTGGGGTGGGGCGAGGGTTTTTCTGCTGATCTAGCTCTTTCCCCGGGCCGGCACTTGGTTTGTGGCCTCGACAAGTAGCCACTGCTGGGAGCTGTCACCCTAAGTGTGACAATCAAAACCGTCTCAGCTTCCAGTGTCCTCATTGAGAATGACCGCTCTATACATGTCAGGAACAAGTGTGGATCTCCCAGATCGCCTAAGCAATTCCTGGACTCCATAGTCTTCCGAACACTTGGAGGTGTTGCAGTAAGGGGGATCCCAGTCCCCAATCCTGGAAGCTATACTTCTCTTCAGTGCTAGACCCCAGCCCTGGGGCCCGTGGACACAGCATCCATCCCCTGAAGGGCAGGGTTGTCCTGGCACTGTGTCCCTTGGCTTGCCGCTCACTGTGCTGTCTCTGGGCACTTTGCAAACTTGGTTTCGCCCGAGGACAAATCAGCCAGTACTTGAGCAAGTGGACAGCCAACTGGAACGCAGGCCTTCCCTGTCCACTCACACCCCACACAATGATGCCCTGTGTCCCCAGCTCTCCAAACCCTTCACCTGGTTTCAATAAAAAGCAAACAAAACAAAGCCAGCCAAGCCCTCATGAAGGAGGCCTGATTACAGACACCTGTTCTCCCAAAAGCCGCCTTCTGTAGTAACACAAGCTCCCTCAAGTCAGGCCAAATGTCCCATGTGAAAGACACCATCTTCGCTGGGCGGTGGTGGTGCACGTCTTTAATCCCAGCACTCAGGAGGCAGAGGCAGGTGCATCTCTATGAGTTTGAGGCCAGCCTGCTCTACAAGAGCTAGAACCAGGACAGGCTCCAAAGCTACAAAGAAACCTTGTCTTGAAAAACCAAAAAAGAAAAAAGAAAAAAAAACACCATTCCTCCGTCCTTCCTTGGACTGTCGTGTTTCATACACAAACCACAAGTTCCAGGGTCCTCGCGGCAGTGCAGCGTCTTCAAATGGCCTCATCTTCTCTGCCAGTCACAACACACACACACACAAAGGAAGAAAGAAAAAGAGAAGAAAAACCTAACACGTGTTCTTTTACTAACATTTAAATCTTTATTTTTGGCTTCTAGAGACAAGGTTGAACTGGGTAGACCAGACTGACTTTGAACTCACAGAGATCCACCGGCCTCTGCCCTATGACTTTTCTTAGTTTTTCAACCTTGTAAGTCCTTTGAAGAATGAGGCAGATGGTTGGATATAGCCACCATAAAGACCAAAGAAGCCACGCCCCGTCTCAGGGCTGTGCTGTCCTCGTACAGGGCTTAAAGAATTTAATATACCCACTCAATCTGCATCTCTCTGGCTTGGATGGAAATTCTCCACTTTCCCCGGATGAATGATGGTCTTCAGGGGGAGGGGACCACCTCGGGCTATTGGCTATCAGGCTTTATCCCTTGCCACCACAGTCCAGAGATATCACTGTCATTTGTGTCCTTTGATTCTAATTGCCATGTACCTGTATGTCCTTGAACCTGACCCACTTGGCACAGTTGGGCCTTGTGACTTCCGTGTTGTTTGCTTTATGCCCTATCATGGCTTATCTCCTGTATCTTTGCCTATCCACCTTGGTGGACCTGGACTCTCCCCTCACTATATATACATATATATGTGTATACACATATATATGTATATATACACATATATATGTATATACACACACACATATACAGTGTTCTGCCTGTTTGCATGCCTGCACATCAGAATAGGGCACCAGATCTCATTACAGATGGTTGTGAGCCACCATGTGGTTGCTGGGAATTGAAATCAGGACCTCTGGAAGAGCAGCCAGTGCTCTTAACCACTGAGCCATCTCTCCAGCCCTCCATATTTTTCCCCCGAGAGAGTGTTTCTCTGTATCTTTGGGGCCTATGGGGGGAACTCACTTTGTAGACCAGGCTGGCCTGGAGCTCACAGAGATCCATCTGCCTGTCTCCCGAGTGCTGGGATTAAAGGCGCGCGCCACCACCACCCGGCTCCCCTCTCCATTTTATGCTCTTGTCTTCCTAGCTAAGCAGTGCCGCCATGAAGGTAGCTGTACGTCACGGAAAGTGCTCTTGTTTGACAGGAGTGTCTGCCAGGCACACAGAAGACCCTAGAAGGTTTCTGCTGAACAAAGTCTTCAGGTATTTGGAGCTGATGGAATGACCGCAAAGCCCCCCCACTAGGAGCCACGAAAACCCCACGTGCACAAGAGGTCTCTGTCCTCCCAAGGTCACTGCACCCGTATTTCTTTTTCATCTTTTCCAGAGGCCGTCACAGCAGCTGCTCCCCACCACTGTCCTTGCTGATGCTGGAGGGTCACTCCTAGTGCGCTTGGCTCAGCCGCCTGGTGTTCGGCCCTCATCCCCAGCAGGGTTTTCGGTATCCTATAGAGAGAATCAGCATAGAGATCCAAGTTGGTGTTATTTTTAGAAATAAAGATCACCAACCAGACCTCAGCTTCCAGAGACCTATTCAGAGGATGGAAAAGGAGAAGGTATCTTTGAGTCCTAGCTAACAAGTTGGTTATAGCTTTGTGGAAGAATCTGGATACCTTTTGCTATTAAACTGACATTATAACTCCCCTAGCCATTAATACTATCAGAGATCTCAGAAGGATAAATAAAGTACATCTGAGTACACAGACCAAATAGTTTTTAAATCTATTAAAAATGACAGGGACCAGAGGCCATATACAGTTAGTCATACCCAGGTCTCCATAGCATTGGAGGCAGACATATCCAGAACAGTAGTCTTACTGTCTCAGCCAGGCCCATAAGGTGAATTTTTTTTTTCTTCTGTGGAACGGGGACATGAAAAAGACTGACCTTATTTTGTCCAGGCAAAAGTGATGCAATCAATTCTCCAAGGTCCTGCTGTTTGTCCACAGTCTGGGCCGGGTCCTGGCAGCCGGTGTTGCACTGGGGGTCATCTCGTCCAGTGGTCAGCGTCGTCGTAATCCAGGTGGAGACCTCATGGTGTCTCATAATCTTTTCTGGAGACCTTGGGTTACGGCTAGGATCTCAGAGTCTCTGTCTAATATAATAAGTTTTTAAATTGTTATTTTAAATGCCATATTCTGCAGATCTCTGCAGTATGAGGGCTTCCTAGGTATGTCTGTTTTTTTTTTTTTACTTGATTTTAAGTTTGACTTTGAAAACATATACAGAGAACTAAAAAAGGCTTATTTCTGTAACTAATCATATCACTATATTAAAGATGACTGACTAACTTGTATTTTTTTAACAGTCTATAATAAGTTAGCAGCTTTTACAAGACTAGAACTCCACTCTGTAATGATTTTGAAATAAAGCTAATAAAGAACTGAGTTGGTCATTCCAAGGGCAAACACAGAACAAGTTTATATCTAACTGTTAATACTGTCAGCAAAGGCAAGGAACAGGTCCCAAGGTGAAATGGGAACAGCAGGGAGTCTAAGAGCCAGCATTGCCCTAGGGCAAACTGAGACTCAGGTCTACCTTCCTTCTGGTCTATAGAACCCAGCTTGGCAGGTGTGTTCCTAGTTGACCTGAGAAAGCTGCCCTGGGCCCTACATTTTTTCCCCCTTCACATGTACCGATGACCGGACTCAATCATGGGTCCTGTCTGTCCAGGGGCTCAAGGGGGTGATACTGGAACCTCAATACCATCAGTTGAGCAATATTGACCCATTTTTCGAACAAAAGCCACAGTCTGTTGATAAGAAGAAGCAAGATCATTAGGGGCCTGTTAGAGTTGGAAGTTGTTAACCAAGGAGACCAGTTGAACAAGTTTTCACCCAGCTTTCCTGTGAGTGTTTTGTTCTTTATCACTAACAAGGCCACTGAATCTCTAATTACCCCAGAGTGATTGACATAGAAACAATATTGTCTTTCCCAGAAGAGGTCCAAACCATTTAGTATCAATACAAAAATGTATGACTTAGTTTATCTAAATAGCTTAAACCCAACACAGCTAGCAAAAACAAGGAGGCTACAACTGCAGTTTTGCCTATGTTGTGAATCTCAATTTAAACATCTGACATGCAGGTGGTCCCAGACTGCGCCTGCACAATAACCTCCAAAAGACTGAGATTTATAGGCTTGGATGCTGTTCCAAGCTCTCCATCAAACTGCTTAGGTCATTGTCTTCTGCAGCACAAGAAAAGAATAATTTTGTCTTTGGTGCTATGGCTCTGACCCTAATTTTTAGCCTTTTAATAATGTAAAACATTTTATAGTATAAATGTCTTACAGCCTTATAAACTTACTTAAATTTATTTAAAATATTTATTTACTTATTATGTATACAATATTCTGTCTGTGTGTGTGCCTGCAGGCCAGAAGAGGGCACCAGACCTCATTACAGATGGTTGTGAGCCACCATGTGGTTGCTGGGAATTGAACTCAGGACCTTTGGAAGAGCAGGCAATGCTCTTAACCTCTGAGCCATCTCTCCAGCCCCTAAAATTTTTAAAAAAAATTAAAATCTCTTAAATGTCTTTTTGTAATATCAAAAATAAAGTACTTCTTTGGTCCCACCCTCAACAGCATATACATAACCTGTCTTTTAGATCTCAGCCTGTTTTATTTTATTATAACTGGTACTTTTGGTTACTACCACCTGGCACTGGCTTTTTTTTTTTAATTTATCTCAATCCAAACTATCTTGGAGATCTGTTAGGCCCACTCTACGTGGTCACCTTTAATCAAGATGGCAGTGAAATCATGAGGCATCCATTTATTTTTCCAAAATTTAAAATGGAATTATGCCTTATGGCTTCTTTAAAATTACCCATGCATAGATTTTAGGTAAATAAAACACAGGTCTAACAAAGGAAGATCCATAATACAATCTAAAAAACAGCATATAGCAGTTTTAACATTATCTATACCAAAAAGTCATCTGAATTTTTTCTAACTCAAATTTAGTAATTAGAGCTCAGTGATAAATTTCTGAAGTCAGACTCATAACAGCACAAATAGACCATTTCTGTCTCAGCTCCATGTTTGCAAAAAAAACTTACATAGACAAACCTTCCAACAAAACAAACATATTTAGTGTTTGCATGTATGAGAAACCACAGCAAACATAGTTGACATCCCCTTTTGACCTTTCATAACTTTTTTTTTTAATTTTTCGAGACAGGGTTTCTCCGTAGCTTTTGGTTCCTGTCCTGGAACTAGCTCTTGTAGACCAGGCTGGCCTCGAACTCCCAGAGATCTGCCTGCCTCTGCCTCCCGAGTGCTGGAATTAAAGGCGTGTGCCGCCACCACCACCCAGCTCTTTTATAACTTTTTATATTGTATGGCTACAATATTTTAAACAGGAACAGAAACATGCATACATTATAACAAAAAAAACCTTTAAATTTACATCATATAAAAATCCTGTACCAGTGTGAAACATTTGAGACCAACAGTAACCAACCCCTATAAATGACGACAGATATTTATAGCAATTAACCCCAGATTTTCTGCTTAGTGTTTGAAATCCTATTGGGATACATCTGTTCCCTACAACTGTGCCTGGCAGCCTTTCTACACTGTAACAACAAGGCTACATAGCCCAGCCACCCATCCAGCCTCGTGCTTGGGGCCAAGGCTGACTCCTTTTCACGAAATGTTTAAGGCGGGAGGAAAATATATATACCCCTATGCTTATAGCCCTATCTCTAAAGTCCTGTAAGTGATCACAGTATCAAAGTCAAAGAAGTCGTGATTTGAGTCTGTCCCGTATCATCAGCATCAGTCTAAATCAGAACAAAAACACAACACATAGACACACAGGACAATGAAGAGGACAATGGCGCCAAACCAAACCAAAGACACAGCTTCAAGCTGCTTTGTGGGTGTGACCCACCCCTCTATTGAAATGAGACCGCTGCTACCCGCGTGTCTCTAAACAGACTTGAGACACACTCCCGCCTGTCTCACCACACTACCCGCGTGTCTCACCACAGAACTGAGAGACCGCTACCCGCGTGTCTCACCAGAGGGAAGCACCCTCTGCAGAAGGGTCCTGGGGACGTCTCCTCCGGGTGCCCTGCCTGTGATCTTTTCGCATGTCCGCAGATCGTCTTCAGGAACTTGGGTTCCTGGGCCCACTCATAGAAAGACACGACACAGACATGAGAGACATGAAACCAAACACAGAGAACTTACCGGCCATTTGAAGGCTCTACAGGTCTCAGTGGCTTGGGGGTTCCCAGACAAGCCACCAAATGTTATGCCCAAATCCGTGAAGTCCAACAAGGAAACTGAGTCCCCGTATGTAAAAGCAAAGAGCTTTTATTTTAATCAAGTTTGCAAACTCTGTCCCTCCACATGTCCAACATATTGGAATAAACAGAGAGCCCCAAGCTCAATTAGAATAGGGTTTTATAGTAGTAAAGGTGGGGGTGAGGGGTCTCTGAGATTTTAGGACCCCTGATTGGATGACATTTGTCTAGGGTGAGTGTGTTTTGGCAGGTGGTCCAATCTACAGTGGTTGGAATGCCATGCATTTCCTTTGAATGGTTTGTTCTTGGGTGGAGGTTGGGTAATCTCAGCTTGTGGTTCTTCCTGTAACCAGGCATTGCTTCAGAGTAAACTACTGAGACTCAGGCCTCCATTTAAATTTATCAGTGGCCAAGTTCGACTCTGGCAGG
Organism: Alexandromys fortis; assembly: GCF_014885135.2. Classification (NCBI taxonomy): domain Eukaryota; kingdom Metazoa; phylum Chordata; class Mammalia; order Rodentia; family Cricetidae; genus Alexandromys; species Alexandromys fortis. The sequence continues at coordinate 9,260,987 of NW_026067918.1, read as the reverse complement.
TGATAATGGTTGGAAGTAAAGAACTTCCTTTGGGTGACCTGCCCATACTTAGCTTATCATGGCTGGTCCCCACATTTCCCCCTTCACAAACACCTATGACAGAACCCAATCTTGGGTCTTGTTTGCCCCTGCTTTTAAGAAGGCACGGAACTACTTAAATTAATAAATCTATTCATTGACAACTCTGGACCTAGTATATTAACAGGCACTATAGGTATTTATCTTGTTCCCCATGCCAGGGAGTTCCCCCTTGTCTCAGCCTTTTAACCTATTTTGGGCAGGGGGCATGGGATGCCATGTTTCTTTCCACAACTACTTCAAGCTGACATTGGGGCGTTGTTATCCAAGCCCAAGGAGGCTGAAAGGCTAGCAAAGGTGGGGGCCATTTAGGCAATGGGGCACTCAGCAGACTCTGTTGAAGGACCAGGGAGTGTTCCTATCAGCTGGACTGGTCCACATCAGCTTTCAGGAAGTCCAGGGCTCGCCACCATTCAGAGCAGGTTGTAGTCAGCAACTGATGCCTAGATGCCTCTGCCAGCCCTAAGCCTGGTTTTGTAAAGGGAACTGAACAAATAAGGGCCTCTTCCATCCAGAGGATGCAGGTTCAATTCCTAGCACCCGCATGGTGGCTCACAATGGTAACTCCAGCCTCAAGGGATCTGACACCCTCACATAGATATACATGCAGGCAAAATACCAATACACATAAAACAAAAATAAATAATTCATTAAAAGCAAACAATGCTGGAAGTGGTGGTACATTCCTTTAATCCCAGCACTTGGGATTAAAGCACAGAGGCAGGTGGATCTCTGTGAGTTCAATGCCAGCCTGGTCTACAAGAGCTAGTTCCAGGACAAGCTCCAAAGCTACAGAGAAACCCTGTCTCAAAAAAAAAAACAAAACAAACAAAAAAAGTACACTGATTTAAGTGTTAAAATATTTAAGAAAACACCACCACATAAACATCTAGAATAATGTTTACTCAAATATCTGAACAAGATCCAGTTAATTTGACACATAAAATTAACGCTCAAAAACCCTAGAAACCTCCACAAGGAAGACCAGGCATGGTAACACATGCCTGTCACCCCCACACCCAGGAGGCTGAGGCAGAGAGCTCATTAGTTCTGGGCCAGCCTGGGCTACATAGTAAGTTCAAAAACAGCCTGGTTGACAGAAGGAAACCTTGTCTTAAAGAGGATAGGAAAAAACCAGACCTGGTTGTGCAAGCCTTTGATCCTAGTTACTCAGGAAACCGAGGCAGGAGGATCATAAGTCCAAGGTCTGTATGGGCTATAGCATGCACACACGCATGCACACACACGCACACGCACACACACACACACACGCACACGCACACACACACACACACGATTCATTAGCGGGGCTCATGGTCTGAGTCATCAAAAATGTCCGTCCCTCAAAGGAAAAGTCTGGGAGCTGACACTGTCCAGTCCATTGGACTCACGTCTCAGCTCAAGGGCCCCGGCCTGTGCTGGACTCCTCAGGAGCTGCCAGTCTTCTGTCTCTGCTGGAATCCTGACGAAGCAGATTCTAGTACCAACGAAGCAATGCCTGAGCTGCCGGACAGATGGACTTGCCAGAGTGCGAGTGAGCGCAAGCAGGCAAAAAGCAGAAGTTTCCTTCTCCCGTGGCCTTTGGGTGGGCTGCCACTGCAGCTCAAGTGACCAGAGCAAGACAGACCCTCCCAGGTATGCCCAGCTGCTTGGCATTCAGCTGATTCCAGATGTAATCAGGTTGAAAACCGATTAGTTTCCCCACGGCTTGAAATAAAAAGTTAAAGGGAGGGCTGTAGAGATGGCTAGAGGTTAAGAGCACTGGCTACTCTCCCAGAGGTCCTGAGTTCAATTCCCAGCAAGCACATGGGGGTCACAACCATCTGTCATGAGGTCTGGTGTCCTCTTCTGGCCTGCAGGCAGAACACTGTATACATAATAAATAAAATCTTTTTTAAAAAAGGGGTGGGAGGAAGAGAAGCTCGCATAGCGGCTTGCTTTCTCTTTAAAAGTCAAGGAACAGCCTTGTCTTAGACTGCAGCCCCCGGAGCCGGTGCCCTGGGAAATATGGTGGAAGTAGTTTATTGCCTGGTGGTAGTGGTGATGGTTCCAGTGTGGGCGCACACCTTTAACCCCAGCACTCAGGAGGCAGAGGCAGAAGAAAGCAAGGGAACAATGACCCCCCCTCCACCCACACAACCAGATCACTGAGTAGGTGGCAGCAATGGGCAGCAGAGGCTCCTTCTCTCTGGGGAGCCCGGAAGACTGGGAAGTGCCCTGTAGCAAGTCTCTAGCAAGCCCCCCCCCAGGAGCTCCACACCCCGGCTTCCTTTAAGAGCACCGGCCTCCCGGGACCCAGGACCTTGCTCCGGCCAAGATCAGAGTCGCATTGGAAATCCCCAACTGGTTAGCATGCTCGAGACGACTAATTGTGTGATTACCGGAAATTGCCAAAGCCCTCTGTTCCCTGGTAAGGTGAAGGATGACAAGCTAAGCTGTCTGTCAGCTGAGACCTCTGGTCTCCTGGGAGACAGCTCGGTGGGCAAAGGCACTTGCCCTGAGTCCCATCCCCAGATACCCTGACAAGGTGGACGAGAACAACCACACAAAGTCCCCTGACCTCCACACTCGTGCCCTGGTACATGCCCCGCCCCCTCATTTAAAAAAAAGCTTTCTTAAAGAGAGAGACAGGCTTAAGAGTACTCTGCTGCTCTTGCAGAAGACCGGGGTTCAATACCCAGGGCTGACATGGTGGCTTGCTTGGTTTACAATCCATAACTCCAGTTCCTGGGGACCCGATGTCCTCTTCTGGCCTTCGAGGACACCAGCATAAGATGTTGCACACATTAACACAATACATGCAAGCAAAACTCTCACACATAAAATGAACAAATCTAATAAAAAATTAAAATAAAAATAAAAAGGACAGAGAGGGGACTCAGGAAAGCTAAGGCAGGAGAATTGCCATGGGTTTGAGGCCGTAGTGAGACTCTGTCAAGAAAAAAAAAAAAAACCTGCCCAGCTTGGCAGGCCTTTATTTAAAGCACCCTTTAATTGTTTAATTTAAGGTAAGATGTTGGGGCCCAGGCAATTTGACCCCCCAGTTGCCTTGTTATCTTGTTTGCAACCAAGCACCCTTTTGGGTGCCAACCAGACTGCCCTGTCGCCAACACTGACTGCCTTGAACCCTGCACGGAAGTCTCAGGGAAGCTGCCCTGGAACTACGGACTACGGACGGCTGTTAGCTCCTAAAGCACAGTCCGGTGCTGGCGGAAGGCACTGCAGCACCAGAATTTTCTCAAAGCTTGGGTCGGTCTTCTGCAACCGGGAACTATCGGGAACCCTCGAGAGCCGGAAACCACAGGGAACTCTTCCCCCTGGCTGAGCACTTCCTCTGGGAGCCCCACGGGAGTCCTTTGATCCTTGCAGGCGCGGCCTTTACCCGCTTGAGGGGTTGCTGCTGTGTGGCGAATGCTGCAGTTGCAGGTTCTCAGAACCCCTTCTGGCCACGCCAGCCAATGGCCGGTAAGAGACGCGTCCTATGCCGCCCCCTGGTGTTCCAACGTTTGAAAATAGTATTTATTTATTTGCTTATTTTTGAGGCAGGGATCTCATTATTAGTGATATTGTGGGTGGAACATCAGGCAGGAACTGTTTAGCCCAGACTGGCCTCAAACTCACAGCAATTCTACTGCCTCTGCTTCCCAAGTGCTGGAGTTACAGACATAAGCTACCGTGCCTGTCTTTCCTGACCCCCCCCTTTTTTTTTATTGACATGGGCGGAACTGGTTAACATAGAGGTGGGCTAAGGAATGCCAGCGGTGGCAGAAGCAGCAATGGTAGGCAGAGGACAGCTGACCCGCGCTGCAGAATGGCCGGGGCAGAAATGACAGGAAGCAGAGGTATCCGAGGTGAGAGGCAGGCAGTGGGTAAGAGTGCATGCTGGATGCTGCATTGCGCTGCAGGCCTCACTGCAAGTCCCTCGTAGACATGTAAAAGGGGGGATGTGGCCACATATGCACCTATACCCCCACTGCTGTGGGAGAGGTGGAGGCAGGAGAATCGCTGGGGCTTGCTGGCTGCCAGCCCAGCTCTGGGCTCTGTGTGAGACCTTGTCTCAAGAGAATAAGGTAAGGAGTGACTGAGCAAAACACACCCTCTGGCCTCCACCTTCCCACATGGGCACAAGCACCCACACATACAACAGGGGGCGGGGCCAGAGTTGAAGAAAGAAAGAAGGCTAGGGCAAGAAAAAACTGGGTGCCGCGAGTCTCTGAAGGAATTCCAGGCACAGTCAAACCTCAGGGTCCTGACACCCTAGCTTCAAGAGCAATAGCGTGAGAAACTGCCTGCTGCCACTCACTGGTCCTGAGAATGAAGAATTATAGCCAGGCAGTGGTGGCACACGCCTTTAATCACAGCACTCAGGAGGCAGAGGCAGGTGGATCTCTATGAGGCCAGCCTGGTCTACAAGAGCTAGTTCCAGGACAGGCTCTAAAGCTACAGAGAAAACCTGACTCAAAACCAACAACAACAAAGAAAACAAAACAAAACAAAAAACATTTGTCTAGTAGTTCAAGAACCTGGGATCCATATCCCCTCACACCCACACTCTGCAAAGAAGATGACCTTGTAACAGGCATTTTCCCCCAGAATACTTCATTGCGGGACATAATTCATTAGCCTATTTGTTTAACTCAGATCGCCAAAGAACAAAATCTCTCTATATGTTTTGTTCAAAATTTAATTGGCTGTAGCTAGTGATTCACAGTTTGAGAGCATCCCGTCCATGAGGGAGACAGCGCTAGGCTGGGTGTGATGGTTCTACACCTTTAATTCCAATTCTTGGGAGACCGTGACAGGAGGATGTGGAGTTTGAGGCTAGCCTGGGCTACTTAGCTAATACAGGGCTAGCCTAAGCCACAGAGAAGTGGAGCCAGACGTGGCATCTTCTGCCTGCCATCCTAGCATTGAAAGAGTGTTGTGGGATTTCGATCCCTTCAGTTGATGGCTTTTGGGGATCATGAATCCTAGGGTGTGTGGTCTTGTCTGCAGACATGACAATTTATAAGCTTAGCGGGAGGGTCTCGTGCTCTCTTGATCTCTTGGGGGATTGGAGCAGAGCCGGCAGCTTGCTGTTGGTGCTCTTTACCCAGTGGGCAGCTGCGGCATCTAACCCATTCTGATCAGTGAGTGTTTACCCTATTTTATACCTGAATAAATTCTTTTTTTTTAATATTTATTTATTTATGTATACAATATTCTGTCTGTGTGTATGCCTGAAGGCCAGAAGAGGGTGCCAGACCTCTTTACAGATGGTTGTGAGCCACCATGTGGTTGCTGGGAATTGAACTCAGGACCTTTGGAAGAGCAGGCAATGCTCTTAACCA